>NC_092863.1:72534940-72605408 GCF_032062135.1 Pyxicephalus adspersus
GCGTCTTATACGGCGAAAAATACGGTAAGTAAATATCTAGTGGGCCAAGGTCTAAAATAGCATTCAACACCCTGAAAGGCTATAAAAGCAAGAAAATATGTCCAAGGTCTACTTGGATCACATCCAAATTATGGGGTCTTAGAGTCTAGATTAGAGTGAATTCAACAAAGAGTAGGTAAATTGACATCATCAAAATATCATCATCAAAATATCATCATATTTTGACATGCTTTCACCTTTTTGGCAGAATATCTGTGCTCATTAGTGGTTCTTCGAAGTGATGTTTGAATCCTCTCTTTTTGGCCCAATAAACTGGCCTGTCCTGCCACTTTAGAATCTGTATGTGTTGTCTGTACAATTTTGGCATTAGGTCATATGATATATATTTTTATTTGGCCACCAGTCATGTCTTCTTTTCATTGTAGCCTCAGTAGAAGATCAGAATATGAAATATTAATAACAATCTAATGATGGTCACATTAACACAAGGTGACCAAAACAGACTTAAAAAAGCAGATGATGGTTCCATCTAATTATATCTACCCAATGCAAAAATATTTGCTTCAGCTGAACTTGACATTTAAATTTCAGCATGAAACACAACAGATGGAAGTACAACTTGGTAAGATTTTACAAAAAAAGTATTAAATATATTAATTGTGCTGCCCTACAAGCAGTCATTTTTAAGCACTAGTTAAGGATAAATAAATTTGAATTAGATTTGGGTAATTCTACCTGCAGCCTCTCTAAAATTCCACAGTGATGATGTATTTCACACAGCATGGTCTGCAGTCTTCCAGAGTTTTATATATATATTGTTATACTATGAATAATCTGTATGCAAGACAGCAATAAACATCTGACAGAGGTCCTCTGGATCTTTCTAAATGCTATCTAGAACCTAAAAATGGTTTGGTTTTTAGATAAAATTTAAATGAGGGCCATTTTTTGCAGCGAAAATAATATATTTATTTTATATGCAGAACTTATTCATTAGTTACACTAGAACAGCTAACCATTACGAAATATATAAATGACTACACATATTATCTAAACCATGATGTAGATATTTTTTATATCTTAAAATGACCCTCCAAGAAATTTTTATTTTATTATTAGAATAATTTGACAAACATGCCAGATATTCTTTTTTCCACTTTCCATTACAATTTTATTATTGAAACATAATTCCATCATGGTGTGAGATTTAAATAGGTCACATTGTTTCCATTAGGAAATCTCACTTAGTGGAATTTGCTGCCTTTAATAATATTTTAAACTCAGTTTGGTTTGAAAACCATCTCCATCGCAGTTTACAGTCTAGGTGGTCCCAAGAAATATTTGCCAGAAATCATCATCTTTGTTCTTGAAGTTGTATTCCTTTGATTCACTTTGCAGAACGCATTCAACATTTCATTAGAATACCAAAAGGCCACATATGGGTGTTCTATGCTAGTGGAAAGAGCTACGTTTATTGCTGGCGTCGAATATGGCCTCATATAATTGAAGGAGAATGGAAAATCCTGATGGGCCTCTGTGAAAGTATTACCTTTTTTTCTATAATACTTTTTCCTGCCGATTTTGGCTCATTGAGAGATTTTGCAGAGTGTGATGCTGAACAAGCTAAAATGATTTACTTCCTGGAGTTTTATTCTCTCAAAGTATGACCTGTAATGTATCGATTGGGAAAAAATTATAGGACTTAAAAATATTTTTAAAGAGTAAGTAAATGGGGAAAGGAAAACCATGGAATAAAGAAGTTGTGTAACTCTTGTATAGCTTATGATGTCTTTAAATCCTTATGAGGGCCAAAAACTTAGTCACTAAAAACCACAGGGCATTGTATTAAAACTGAAAGGGCCCTCTGGTGTCACATTCAACCCTTGGCCTTCCTGGTTTCAATACAATACAACATAATTTCTATTTTAAAAAAAAATCTAATAAAATGTAAAGCAGCAGAAAGATAAATGTCTCTTTATTCTTGAGAACAGTTGAACCCAGTGCACCCCTGGCAGTTACATTGAAGATCATTTATTACCTATGAAGCACACTCCAGTCTTACAAAAATGAAAAAGACTATTGGCATAGATTAGGGAACTATTTCCCCAATGTCACAAAGTCATCAGCACCAAGGACTTGTATATTCAATTGTAAATAACCTGTTATAATTCTTCTACTGAACTTCACAATAGGAAGGCATTACAGTGTTAAAATACAAAGCCACCAAACAGTTTGTTGTTACTGTTAACTGTCTTTGTACTTAACAGTTACATGCAAAGAATCAAACTTATACAATGTTTTCCCAGCTCATAAGGCTTGTCCCTTTCCCAACCAGCAATGAAAGAAGATGCAGCAAACTGATGGGTTCATCTCTTTCTAAGTACATTCTCCTATTAGCATGCATTAAATTAACAAATGCAGAGCTAGCTTTTCCTAGAGTTTTCCTTTTCTTCCTGGAGTTCAGTTTTGGGGAGCATTAAGTGGTTCAAGACAAATGCTAAACCCGATTGGTTAGATTCAGATAGATTCAGCAATCACCAATTCACCAACAAATGTATAAATTCTGTATATAATATTCTATCAATAGTGTGATTGGCTGGTAAAACATATCACAATTAAATACTGAAGCTATCTTTCATTTGCATTCACATATCAATACCAATTAGGTCCCTATAACTATTTATATAGTGCAGATTTAGGAAATTAAATCTACCATCTGATTGGTTACCTGTAGCAACCTCTCCACTCTCCCTTACCTCAGGGATTTAAAAATGGAAATCTATATTTTACAAAACACCGACCTCTATGTACTACATTATTTAAAACCTGTTGATAAACCTTTTGCTTTTTTCATGTTAAAATATTCTATTATTTATCTTATTGATGACATGGTATAGTTATTTATTAGCTTTTCAGTTGTAATAGTAGAACTGTCAGCCAATACAGTACTTTTTATGAAGTGACAACAATATTGCAGATGTCATTTGGCATATAATACTAATTGAAAAGTTGTATTGGTACATTATTCATTAAATTGATAGTGATTATATGTCTCGGCTCCCTTCACCTATTCCATGTAATGAACTGCCTGGGAGATTGCTCCTACCAGTTTGTGTCTTATGTATAGATGCTTCCTTTGAACCATGCAGTTTCCTATGCACTTTTACTTGTCAGTGCACAGTGATATATCCAGTGTGGAAATACATAGTCTCATATTGTGAAGGAATTGGTATGTCAGCTTCCTTTAACTGCACTGACAGCTACACGGGCTTCTTTTCTTGTAACTTCATCAATATTCTATATATTTACATGTGAGAATATTAACTGAAGAAGGAGGCATTTAATTACATTAAAAAGAATTAGAACAATATCATTACTTAAAAAAATGCGGCCACAGCTGGATTTTCACCTATATTAAGGAAGCGTATTGTTTTTTGGATATTTCCTTTCCTTCCTTTTCCTTTTCCCTTTCCTTTCCTTTCCTTCACACAATTTTTTTAGGTATTTAGTAGTTATTAAGTTAAGCTGAGAAGTTCCTGGTTTTGCCCCCTTCCAGATGAAATAGAAAAATGAGTGGGGGGCATATTACAGCCTAATATTTTAGTACGTAACTGTGCAAATAACAGGGCTTTGCGATTCTTAAAAGTGATTTTTCTTTTAGTGAGAAGCTGTGATGGCAGAGGCACAAACAAGTTTCACGTCGCTGGAGTTACGGGCCGTCATGAAGTGTTTGTTTCTCCAGGGAAAGTCAGCAAAGGACATTCACACTGAGATGTCACAAACACTGGGGGAGAAGTGTCCTTCCTACAGTACTGGTCAAAACCTTGATATCTCGTTTCAAGACTGAGCATTTCACCGTTGAAGATGAGCACCACAGTGGGCGCCCCCCAACCTCAACTGACCCAGCAACCTGCGATGCTGTCCATGAGGTGGTTGCTGAGGAAGGGCGAATATCCACAAAAAAGATAGCACAGATATTTGACATCTCACGGGAGCCTGTTGGGTTTGTTATCACTACTATCCTAGACATGCGCAAGCTTTCAGCGAAGTGGGTGCCGAAATGTTTGAACATTGATCAGAAGAAGGAATAAGTTGAAGCATCCAAAGCCGTTTTGGCCCATTTTGAAGCTGCACAGGACTTTCTGGCTAGGTTAGTAACTGAGGATGAAACCTGGGCCACACCTATGATGCTAAAACCAAGGAACAGTCAAAGGAATGATGCCACAGCCAGTCTCCGCGACCGAAGAAGTTCTGAACCCAGAAATCGGCCAAAAAAGTCATGGCGTCGGTTTTCTGGGACAAAGACAGTAATCTGTTTGTGGACTACCTACCTCAGGGCTTTAGTATCACCGGACAGTATTATGCTAGCCTCCTGGACCAACTGAAGGAGGCAATTAAGACGAAACGCCGTGGAAAGTTGACCAAAAGGATCCTTTCTTTGCAGGACAATGCACATGCCAAATTGAACACCCTGGGTTACCAATTGGTCCACCATTCCCCCCACTCACCTGACCTGGCCCCTTCGCACTATTATCTGTGTCCGAATTTAAAGAAACACCTGAAGGAGCAATGTTTTGAGGACATTTCTGATGTCGAAGATGCTGATGAGAGCTGATTTGCAGCCCAATCAAAGGACTTTTTTTTTGAATGGTATTGAAAAGCTGCAACTATGCTGTACCAAGTGCATCTGTCTCAGGGGGGAAATATGTTGAATAAATGTGTTATTTCATAACTCTGTTCTTTCTGGGCAAAGCCATTTTTGCTAGCTGGTGATAGTTGTAAGCTAGGGGGTTTTATGCAAAATGAGTCCCTGGGCAAATGTAAAGTTGGGGCCCCTAATGTAGAGCATTCAAGCCATTCCATACCAGGCCATTCTGCCAGTGGGTGGGGGCACGTTTGCTCTACTCTAAAACTATCCCTAATTGAAAGACATGAAACACCACAAGCCAACATGCAAGTATTAGTAGTTCACTGTATTCTTTGAGATCTCCTCCCTATTGCAGTGAGAATTATTTTACGAAATACATTGTGTACAGTAACCAGTGAAAATACAAGGAACAGAGCAATTGATGCACAAGGTGTACAAAACTTATTAATAATCATTTGCAAGAAAATTCCAAGTCAGCTTCCATGGTTCTGTATAGGTACCAGAAAGTGTGAGGGAAAACAATTATGTAATCCATTTTAAATCGAGATTGCACAATAATGAAGCCATTTGAAAAAGTAGTGTCATTTCATTAATAGGAGGTGCATAGTGGGTGAGGAAGATGGTAGCCAAGAGTAACGTTTTTTAATACAGGTAGTCACCGGGTTACATATGAGATAGGGACTGTAGGTATGTTCTTAAGTTGAATTTGTATGTAAGTTGAAACAGGTACATTATTTTAAAAAATGCAATTAGGACAAATGTCCTAATTACAAAAACAAAAATATGGAGCTTAGACATTCATTAACTTCTGGAGCAAACTGTCTTTGGTATGCAAAAAGAAACAACTGCAGTTTCTTGGTCATTAAAGAGTTACACAAGGCTGCAGAAAGAGCTCACCATCCGCAGAAAGCGCTCACTCCCCTAAGATCACCCACAACCTCAGCTGTGTTTAGCAAAAGATTTTTTATGCAAGTCATGCAAACCACCCCCTCCTCCTTTCAAGCCTCCGTTCCGCAGTCGAGCGAGCAGGGAAGTCCTGCTCTATCAACAAATATATTTTTTGGTTTTGCTAGTCAATATGGTCTATTTATAAAGCAGTAAATCTGACATTCACCGAGTCAATACTTCCATTGAAATAAATGGACCTGGAAGATTCACCAGAAGAGAGTGTTTCAGTGCATGCTGAATTCACTGCTTTATAAACGCTGTGATTTTGTTTTTAAAAACATTTGCTAACCTTGTTTTTTACTTGAGTCTGCTGTCGTATATATGAAATACTCTATGGTGCCTCTATCTCACCACTGGACTAATAAAGACTTTACCTATGCAGGGACATGGGTACTGTAAAAGGATCCCTTATTCTGGAGTCCAGAATAAAGCACACCTAGGACTTAGTGTCATATGGCTAAGGATTTAAGTATGTAAATGCTGATAATTATTTACAGCAATGATTCTCAACCATGGTTCTGTGGAACCCTAGGGTACCTCCAGACATTGCTAGCACGTCCTTAAAGCCTACCTAAACTCAGAAATTTCACTTTACATAAAGGGGATGACAACCCTTTTATGTAAGGTAAAATTTCTGTTGTTTGTTTTTTCTTTTAGGGGAACACCCTTCTGTTTAAAAAAAAAAGAAGGGTGCAGCACCGCCCCCTAATTCTCAATTGTCTTGGCGATCGAGAATGAATGGGAGCGCAAAGCCTCCTGAGATACCTTCTTCATGCATCCCCGGGAGGCTTTTGGGTGCTCCTTCTGCGCATGCCGGAGCATCTCGGGCATGCACAGAAGGAGCCTTTTTGCACAAAAAATGCGCAGTGAGATTGCTAAGTTTATTTTCCATCCTTTGTCACCAGATCTTGCGCCTGGGTCAGGTGATGTAGGATGGAAAAAAAACTTGCCGATCTCACTGCACATGCGTGAAGAAGAGGAGAAGATAGTGGCGCACAGAGCGCCCTATGAATTTAGTTACAACGCCCTGTGAATTCAGTTACGATGTGGGACCCGATGCAAGATACCCCATGGATGGATTGGACTGCCCTGCGGGATTGAAGGTAAGTGTTTTGTTTTTTTTTGGTACTTTCAGTTTAGTTCCTCTTTAAGCTGTTTGTGTCCCTCATGCCAATTACCACAGACTATCTATCGATCTGATGGCTATTCGGTTTTGGTATTTTGGTGATCTATTTGGCTATCTGTGAGGGAGTCATTTTTCCAACTGGCCAGCAATGTAAGGTATTCCATCCCATTGAAATGTACCATCAACTGGGCATATCATAAATATTGGCAGATGTTCCCTGAGACCTCAAGGTTATTTAAAGTGTTCGCCTATGATAAAAAGATTGAGAAAGGCTGTGAAGGGGCAATAGGGACTTTGAAGTTGGGGGAAGATGGTGTTGGTGTGACCAGAGATAGGCTTTCACACTAACCCCAATACATTATTGGAAGTAGTGTTCCACTAATGCAATGTAAATTCCACCAAATAAAAACCTGCAAAAAATGTTTTTTTACAGCTGCCATCAAATCCGTTTCTAAATTTGGGTTCAAATAAATTAGGAATTTTTTTTTTTAAATGCTTCTAGGTACCTTGCTGCCCTAGGCACAGTCTAACAATTACTGTACATTTGCTCCTGTATTTTTTAAATAAAGAAAGAATGCAATAAAATAGTTCTAACTTTACACCTTTGTAAAGATATTTAATTTATCTCATTAAAATTCTGAAATTTGTTCCTTGCCTTGTGTTTTTAAATCAGGCCTTGCATAGCTGCTGTGCATTCAAGTCTTTCCCTCACTGTAAATCTCATCCGAGAATATATAGAATAACATTGTTAAACTGTTTAAAAAAGCAGCATGTTAAGTGGTCTTGGCTTTTATTTAGAGAACGTTTTCTGTTAAACAAAGTGGAACATAAGAAATAAAGCTCCACTTAGGTCAATTTAAAGATAATTATTTAGAGTCAAGTGATTGTTGTATAGCAATACTTCACTTCATTGTTTTGATTATATGGCATGACTCCATCTCAGTTGGAGCAAGTACATTGAATGTACAATAGATTCACAGAATTGTAGGATTGAGCACAAAGACTTTCTTTTTTTGGCAGAGTAGAAATGTTCCTGTGAATTCAGTCACTAAAACAGACAGGCACAACATATATTTTTCTAAAATTAGACGGGAATTCAGCTAATGTGTAAAAATTAGTTGGCTAGGTGAGTTATTGGATTCATTCTTTATTCTGTGGTGTAATTTAAACAATTGTGTAATTTCAGGATTTAAAAGTTTCTTAACGTTCTGTATTCTTTCTTCTGCACTTTTTAAAAGAACACATTTTTAAATTACTTAAAAAATCTTCATCCATTAGAGATATTGTACCTTTAGATATCAATTTATAGTAAAATGTAAAGGTAAATTTAAACCCAAAAATAGTGTTTTATTTTGAATAACATGTAGAACAGTTTTTAGTGCCGCCTGTTCCCCCCACTGGGGTACTGTATAATTCCTGTCCCCATGACATACCAAGTAAGGAAATTTCAAGTAAGGAATTTCAATAAGACAAAAACCTGACATAGGCATTATGCTACCAATTGTCTTAATTAAACTATTGTTATTAATCCCCCTTTGGTGACAATGAAATCTCTTGGAGGAGGACGTAAAAAAACATTGAGAGTAGTTCTAAGGTTTATCCATTCTTTTAAAAAAAAAGTTTCTGCTTTTAATGTGCTGTAAACATTCCAATTCAGACTAATTGCACACAGTTAATATATGAAATGGTAGTTTACTAGTTAGCCACTCTTAGCTGCCTCTCCAATACTGCGGTTTAACCCTGCAGTTTTTGTGCCAACTGCAGTTTAACATGAACTGCACAACTCTGTGTCATGTAGTTGAGTGTGGTCATGGTTAAAGTCTGCTGCAATTTAGGGTTTTAAAGAAATTGATGTATAAATGGAAGCAACTGCCACCTCTTTCCAAACTGTGTGAGCTGAGGTTGAAAGTGGTTGCCTTTAAGTCAAATGCAAGTTGCTAGCCGCTCAAGGGCAACCTGAAGCAACATATCACATTCAGCAACAGCAACCACAATCCATCACAAGTGCACCACAACCTCCTGCACAAAATGGTTCCAGCTGCCACTTATTTGACCACTGTTGGTGTTACCTGCCTCAGATATATGGCCTAATTTTTTTATTATCATTAATATTAAAATAATTGATCATTAATATATTTGATAGGAAAGGTGAACTTTATTGTGATCTCTCTCTCTCTCTCTCTCTCTCTCTCTCTCTCTATTTATATATATATATATATATATATATATTTATATATATTATTTACAACTCAACTCTAGTCCATTTAGCATTGATTAATTCTGTTTAAATGATTATGTTATGAAATGTGCTTGATAAAATTTTGGGCTCATGGGAGAACGCCCTTTGTCTTCCTTACAAAACAAGGAATGTGTAATCTAGCTACCAACATAATAACTTCCAACAGCCAGTATAGCATTCATAGTGTATTTCTTACGAGTACACTTGCAACTTTGTCCATTGCTGCAATCGAAAACACATAATAGTACAAAGTGCACACATTACAGGACCTTATAGGTTACAAATTTTTACCAAAATCAACACTTTCTAATGCACGGGTCAATGATGTTTTTCAAATACATAAAAGTATATTTGTCCATTTCTAGTTACTCTTAGGTACATTTGTCCATCTCGATACGCACAGAATGAATAAATCTCAGTTTCATGCATGGAATCCTAAGCTCAGCATTGTATCAAGAGTTTATATTACTTTCTGTACATGGTCCTGCTTTTCACAAGGCAAGTAGAGGCTTATAAAGGCCTCTTAATGCCCTGATTGATATACTTTCTTTTTAAATGGTACTAATAGGTTAGCCACAATTGTGATTATATAAGAACATACTTGATGAGAGATTGTTTACTTGAGCTCATAGGTAATTTAAATGAGTAAAACAAACATAACCTTTTTAGCCATTTCTCACAGGGGAAGCCAAATGCTGCATCTGATTATAATTGTTCTAATGAGATGAGATCTAAAATCACAGAGATTTAATAATCAACTGGAAAGAGCATTTTAACGAGCTCTAATGTCTGTCTGTAATATATGGTAAAGTAGGAACTATTGATGCACTGTTTCCGAATACATAAATTGTTTGCTTTTTTACTAATATATTAGAAAGTCAAATCCTATATTTTACATGCATAGAATATCTAAGGACTATCATAAAAAATCAATGCTCCATGACAGTGCCTGGAAGAAATTGGTACTTTTCCTGTACATCCGGTGTCCATTCAGATAACTATAATTAACAAATTATATACATTTGGTTTATGTCTGGTTACCATAAAATTAATTGTTTATTGTGTTTTGTTAAAATGCACTTTTTTGTTGTATGCATTGATTCATGGGTATAGTTTGTAATGGTCTAAATAAAGACAATTTGGTAATTTTACTTGTTGACATATACTAAAATAATTGCCTTAAAAGTCCCCATTATCTCTCAGGGATTTGAGAAGCAAATTTATCTATATTTATATGGAATGTTGGCTGTGGCTTAGTCATTGAGATCCAAATTCTCTTTGTATTAGGTTCCTGCAAGAATTTACCAAAACTGCATAAAATACCTTCTCAGAAATTCTTGTGAAGCATCCACAATTATTGTAGGCAAGTGGGTAAAAGTAAGTTTTGTATTCAGTAATAAGTTAGCTATGTAGGTTAAATTTGTTTCTTTGATAGGTAATTATCCAACCATTTAAAAGGCCTTTATACATCAAATATACAATGCAGTGCTGGCTTTGTCTTTGGTATAACAGAATTCCGTAGAAAATATTTTGCTCAACCCACCTGGCCCCTTCCTTCCATTCCCAATTAAATACAAGATACACTCCTTCTGGGTAAACGGCTCACAGGCCTTTTATTAATATTACTATTATAATTATTGATTAATGTTGGTCGAATAGCTCACTATTCGATTCGACAGCTATTCGATCGAATAGTGAGAAATTCTCCGGGGTTTTTGTAACGGTCTTTTAAGGGCTGCAAGAGCAATCAGATTGTTCGTGCAGCCCTTTACTAGTTGTATGTGTTGTTGGATAGAGTTTTCCCTATCCAAAAACACATAGTACAGCGCTGCAACAGCAATTGCTGTTGCCGAGCTGTGCTTCTACTAAGTATTCTTGGATAGAGTTTCTCTATCCAAGAATACAAGGCACTACAGGTGATGAATGGGGACTTGTCCCCATTCATCACCTGTAGTGCCTGGACATTGTGGTGGAACTGCAGAGGTCTGCAGTTCAGTTTTCCACGTGACATCACATGGGAAACTGAACTGCCATTTACTTCTGCAGTTCCACTACGATCTCTGGGCACTACGGGTGATGAATGGGAACTTGTCTTGGGCATAACACTCCATCTCATATACCTGTTCAGTAAAGGGGATGGCTTGAGTAACTTATTGGAGTTGGATTTTCAATTTTGAGAGAAATGTCAGACAAGTAAAAGAGGGCCAAATTAGCATTGATGCATTAAAGTAGATATACTCTCTGTACTGAGTACAACTGTACAGGAATAGCCTTTTGGCACATGTTATTTAAATGTATTGCTTACACAGCATTAAGACCAATATCAATGAGTTTTAGCACTGGCAATCTGTTCCCCTATTGGGTTTAGTTGTAACTTTTGACTGTGTTAGGAAAACTCAGATGATGAAGGAGTTTAGATTGTTCTTTCTTTTTGGATATTTATTTGCCATGTTGTAAAAGCACAATCCTACTCTCTGAACATAACGTGGGTATATGGGAAACTTTTACTTGCTTGTGATTTCATATATTCCCCTATGGCTGTTGTTGTTTTGATAAAGTGTATCCTTGTCATTTTGTTTCTTATTTTAAATGTTTGCTTTTTTATATGTTTGCAAGTGTTATAAAACCTAATGAAAATCACTTTCCACTCAAGATATGTCATTTAAAAGTTTCAGTGAGAAATTTGGCTCCCTTACAAATGGCAATTATCCTATGATGTTAGAAGCTATTGCAGGTCATGATCCCTTTTTAAAAGAACACATAAAGGGACATGCTGTTCCAGAACAGCATCTTATTTCTTCAAACAAGGTGTTATGAGTACATTGATAACCTGTTGGTAATGTTGCTGAATGTAATGACAAGGAAATCTAAAAGCTGAATATTATCCCATAAAGGTACACTTAAAACATGATATAGATTATATGGAATAAATTGATATGTGACCAAAGATTTTGTCCTCATGAAAGATTCCTAAAAATGTATCTCTTAAATATAGGTTATACATTAGCAGACTATAATACTCTAGTGTTCTAGCCTAGCACAAATCAAACAAGTCAGTTCTCTTGCTGTTAATATATTGTGTTGCTAATTTATTTAAACTTGGTTTTGGCACGTGTTGTTGTTATTTTCTATTACTTAGAAATTTAAATTTCTTTCTCATCTGTCAAGTGGACACAGGAAGTCTTTCACATTCTGAATTTACGTCTTTCTACAGGATAAAGAAAAGTTGAAGGCCAGTATAGGATAATACTTCCTTCTAAAAGTATGTTTCAGTTTTGGGCTATTGCCCTAGGAAATTGACATTTTTTTACAGTTCTTCTATTCAAAAGATTTATCTTTTTTTGGTAGCTTTTTTCTTAAATTTGTTCTTCAATCATCAAGATGCCTACATTGCAGTGGGAGTTGGTCTCTCCTATTACAGCTATCTACAGCCATCATCTGTGGCCTAGGTTTACTGCAATCAGACTCTGATAGACTGGACATTGTAGAAAGTATTTGTAATTAAACTTTCTGCACAAAGTCCCACATACTTCTCCATACAAACCACATTCCGGTACTAAGAAGCATTGCCTCTGTGCACGCTCTGTTTTTAAAAATGTATTTAGTGAGTTGGCTGGTCAAGCCAGGCTTTGGAATCTACTGGGATCTACCTTGATAGCTTAGCCATTAGCATTTTTTTTCAATGGATGGCTTTACTGCTTGGGGTATGAGCTCTGACATCATCCATTCGATAGAGTATCGACCATGTGTGCTTTATGCTTTATTTGCTGCCAAACAGTTTAGAGGAAGCTTCTCACTGCTGCATTCAGGAACAATGGGTCTGATTTAATAAAGCTCTAAAACACAAAGAAAAACTAGAAAAGATGATACAAGTAAAAAGAAGTTTAACTAAATTTTGAATCTTCTAGAAAGCATAGCTGCTGCATGAGAAGTAAATGGTATCCTGTCTTGGGAAGAACTTTACATTCCAGCCCAAACTGGCGTGTAATCCCAGGTGTAGACAATCGACAGGCAATGTGCATCACACAAAACCATCTGTATGGAGATTTGAATCTAATGATCCCATTTTTCCATTATGTTTTCTTCTACCTAGAAGCAATCTGTTATTTAATCCCTGTCCTTGTCCAGTGGAACTGTTCATTCAGTCAATCTGCCTCTTAGACCTCTTAGGCCTTTGCTTTAGTTTTATGTACCCTGGAGGTCCATTAAAGTGGAGCTAAAGTGAAAATAAAAAATAGACATTTACCTTTACTTGCTCAGATCCGTCTGTCTCCTGGAGCTGTCTTCTAAATGGTCCCCAGTCGTCCTGGTTCCCTGCTTCGTCCCAGCGCAGAGGTAGAAATAGGCGCTGTCATTTCCTTCCTTCTTCTTCTGCCTGTGTCACCAGATCTCCCACTGCGCATGCCTGAGATCAATGACAGAAAAGTCCCTCCTGCACATGCTTGGTCTCTTGGGAGCAGCCTGAAATCAAAATACAGGGTATGAAGCTCATCTCTCGGCAAATGTTGCCCCGTGGCTGATACACATTCATAAACCTAAGAAAAGAGAAAACCTTTCAGGGGATCTTTTTTTCAACCATTGATCTACTATAGCATACTGAGCCTACTGCCATCCCTTGAGGCAACATCAACAAAAGTAAGCCCCACTGATGGAACCAATGGCAGGTAGTAAGTAAGCACCCTAAAACGGGCCTATGCACTTTGCAGTATAAAAAAGAACAGACTCTCTCCAATCATATCGTGTGACTAATATTTAAGTATTTTGGGGATAACATTTTTTTAATCTACTCTGTGGTTAGCTGGAGGAGGGAGGGTGCAAAATTTAGTGCAAGTGGCCACCTATCAGTCCTAACTACTCTGTAAAGCTGCTGACTTTAAACAACACGCATATCAAATAACCAAACGCACCGAATATACACATGCTTGCTCCAAGTCAGTGACCCAATTACTTGTTAAACAGGAATAATGATGACAGTCTTTAAACATACTGTGATATACAAGTCCGAATCTAAACAAAAAATATTTCCATGTGGTTTCCTTTAAGAAGTTATTTATATAATACAATATTAAATGTAAGTTCAAATTTTGAGCAAAATTGGAACAAAATAGATGAATAGCCTTAATGACAGTAAATATTCAAAAAATGTCAATTTGCAAGTAGCTTTGACATGTTCCAATAACACGAAGTAAACTGAATATCTAACAAAAAGTGATTTACAGCAGTCTGAGTGGCTATTAGCAGTAGATGTAAAAGGTGTGGCTTTCCCCAAGAAATCACAATTCATATTGTCGAAGCTCAGAAATTAGGGCATTTTAAAATGTGAGCAAAACAATGACTTAACAGGTTCTTGCTAAAATTACAAAAATATAATTAACATCTTCTGTATTGCAGCCTTTTTTTGTTACAAATTATAATACATTTTCTTTTTATAGTGTGCCGCTTGAGGGTGCGGTAATGAGTATGCTCACTTAGATGTCGGCATCTCCGTTTTGTGAACTATAATTTCCTGTTTCAGCTGTCGTTGGCATAGCAAAGAAAGTGCTCAGGCTCTTTTAGTTTTGTCAGAACAGTAACAAACTTTTACAACAAACAATAAATTCTCTTCACTTGTATCTTTATTCTATAACCTTTAATCTGGATACATAAATTCTACAGAGTTACGGAAACTATTCACGAGTCGAATGCTAAAATGTTATGTATTAAAAATGGGCAATGAGGGTAGAAATTCAGAATATTGCAATGCATTGAATTAGAATTACATATGATACATAAAGAAAAACACATTTGTGTTTACAGATGCATCCTGACGACTGGTGATTTAGTGCTGTCATCAGACATGCATCTATTGAAATTAGACTAAGATGCAAATGCACACAAGCATGGGTTGCTGTTGCAATGTATATATTAGGAATCTATTTTCCTGTTTGCCCTATGGAGGCACTGTGTTTAGGCATTTGGCAGCATGTTACCCCTATAGCCACCACCGGGTGTCTTACAGTACTGAAACATTTTTTTGCCATTTGTGCCAAGTCTGAGCAGGACTAAAAGTCTTTGATGCTAATACCTTTATTTACTGCAAGTGCAGGTTTCTCTGGACCAGTGATTCCCAACCTTTCTTAGTCGCGGCACATATTTTACAATTAGAAAAATCTCACGGAACACCACCAAAAAGTCAGACACGTAAATTAGCTACCTGCTGCCATCTAGTGGAAGAGTTTTTTATGGTTCTGCCTATCACTATACATCGCTGGTATAGACAAATGAAGACAAATTTTTTGCAGTAAATAAATCATTTTGGGACCAATTAACTGAAATTGGATAATTTCCCACGGTACACCCGAAGATCTCTCAAGGCACACTAGTGTGCCGCGGAACAGCGGTTGAAAAACACTGCTCTAGACAAACAGCTATGCAAATTTGTGTACAAAGAGGTCCCTATATAGAGGAAAACTTGTCCAAAAAGGTGGAATTGCCCAAAATATAACATAGTAGGTAAACTCCTGGTGTTAGAGTCTGCAGCAAAATTGAGTGGCGACAGCTTTCCATGCCATTTCTTCTTCACTGTAGGCAGCACAACTAATGTTCCACAGTTCTAGCTGGCTGTAGACAACGTGTGTGATTTCTTGTCATCCCCAATGCTTCATAAGACACCTTTTAACTGTTTCAAAATGGTTTCACAAGTGCATGTGTTTAAAAAGGATTTACTTTTAGTAAAATTTCAGGGTCTTGTAAATTGTTAAAGTAGAACTCTAATAAAATATACTATCTTATCAAAAGAAAAAAAAAAACAGCTTTTGACGAAATATCTCTCAATTATATGAGCTGTCCCTTTCAGTACTTTTGGGAAAAAGAAAACTTTTTCCCTCTGAACCCAAATTCAGTACTCATTTCATTGGCGGTTTGTGTTGCCTTCATCTGTCTCCCTCTGATCTTAGTTGTACAGAGACTGCAAAAGACTGATATAAATTCCAGGAGGCAACCATATTATGTAAAAAAATACATTTCATGATGTATTAATAAATACAGAACAATTCAGCTTTATAGTACATCTGGGTCTAGGCTTTAAACATGCAACTGTTTACAAATTCTTAACAAACAGGCTTCTGCAAGTGGTGCCAGTGAATAACAGATTGGTGTAGGTATAATAACAAAAATAATGGGTGACAAAGTGGTGGGTGGGAGGTATAAGAGAAGGGGGACTTTGCCCAGAGCTGGGCTTTAAAGGTTAAGCTAAAAGTCTTCACGTAATGTTAAGAAAACCTAAACTGTGGGCAAAGGGGAGAGTTTTGAGCTCCCAGAGGTAAGAAAAAATGTTGGTTATCATAACATGATGAAAAAAAGATCTTTTTTGCGATGCCTATTATGACTGAATCACAATGGTTTTAACAATGCAATCCCCTGCCATAGTATTCAGTAGCCTGTGTGTCATGTTTAGGGGGACAGAGCCACTAGGGGGTGCTATTGCTTGCACAAAAGTGGTGTGAGCCCAGAGAAGGACCAAGGTGCAGAGTCTAAACGGCAACCAGGTCTTCTCCAGAGCCTCTAGTGGTGAGGATGTTGCGCTGCTGGTTGATGTCTATGCGGCCAGGTTGATGTCTATGGCCACACCAGGGTGGGCGGACGATACAGGGTACCAAATCACAAGGCACAAAATTGTCAAGGAAGGCCGGGGTCAAGGTAGGCAGCAAGAGAGGTCAGGTCAGAGAGAAGCACTGGAACAGCACTAGGAAATGGGCTGGAAACAGGCTAGGCAACAAGGGGTTAACATAGGAGCAGGACAGAGGAACCACTGAATTAGGCAACAGGTGTACAGGAAATGCTCAACAAAGATGGGAGCTCAGCGCTAGTGGAGATACTTTGCACAAACTCTGAGTGCTGTGTCTGAGCTAGCTAAATAGCCAGGGATGATTAAGAGACTATTTCTTGATTGGCCGGCGGGATGAGAGAAACTGATAAAACTTGGGAGTGCAGGCTCCCCCAAAGTAAGAACTGCCCGCATGCGCAGAAGAGAGGCCCTGCGCTTTATTGAGGAAGAGGTAAGTGTGTCACTATGTACCTAAAGGTAGCAACAGTGGTTTCCCTAGTGGTTGAACATGATTGACTTATGTTTTTTTTCAACTTGACTTACTGTGAAACTATGTAAAATGAAAATATTTTTCTGTACCCTGCCCTGGCCCAACAAAATCTGTCTTGACCAGTGGAAGACCAGTGGAAGCACAGTTGCAATCTTTTCCATGAGCTGTATATAAGCCCTCAATTAGATAAATAGACCGATCTTTTACTGTATATTCACTCAGTATGTAAATTAACTAGTCACATGCTGACTACTTAATTGGTTTTCTCACAAAAGCTGGCCCAAGTGTGTTAATAAGGTAGGAGCATATGATCTCCTGTGGGCCTAAATGAAAGCTAAATACGTTTGTCTATTCTCCATTTAAAACTATTTCTGTAATGTTGTTAAAGTTTTTGTCCAATATGTTCACTACTATATGTTGAACTATGTTCTATACCATCATAAATTTTAAAATCCCCCCCAAAAAAAAATTGCTTAAAAAGCAAAACACCAATTGTTAGCCAGCATGTGTTTAAATTGCCTGGTTAACATGTCTTTCTGGAAACCTTGCCTGAGTTACTCTCCATGTTAACTGGCAATAGTTACTGACTTCCCTTCATCTGTCAAGATTAAGCCCATGCAGTTGACTAATTCTGTCTAATTTTCTCTAGGGAGTAGGCCTGAAATAAAGCAGTGTTTATTTTTATACAGATTCTCACAGTGCTGTTACATTCTAGTGACTTCCTGGATAGTTAAGGCAATTCAAAGGCCAAAACATCACTCTCCGAGGTAGATCCTTCATGGAAGGCAATGGATGCCTTTTTCCCACATTGCATCTTATCAGAGAGTTTAATATTTCAGATAACACGTAAAAACAACCATAAGTGAAAGAGAGAGATTAATTACCAATTTACACAATAAACAGTCTTGCCATATTTGTATATGTAAGGATAGTGCATCATATTATATTGAATTTAAATTATATTATTTCTTTTAATACCTTAAAATAAACTTGTATGCCTTCTAGATATAAGGAGCTATATATAGGCAACAGGCTGTTTCTTTATTGTCCCAATATGTATCCTGAGATGCCAAACTTCACCCTAACTTATGAGCAGGGAGAGGTTTGGTAATAGAAAAGGAACATGGGACAGAAAAAAAAACTATTTTTAAATCTGTGATTCTTTAGTTTCTTTATTATTTTTCCTATTGTTTTGTTTTTGAATTTATTCTTCTCATATTCCAATTATTTTTTTTGTAAAGGGTAATTAACGTTATTTTGCTTTTTCCCCTTCTTTTGCTTATGCCTGTGTTTTTGTGTACTTTCCCTTCATACACACACACACACACACACACACATTTATATATATATATATATATATATATATATATATATAATCAGTATTAAAAAGAATAACTTTATTTCTAAAGAATAATTATTTCCTGGTGTATCTTTTGGTATCAATAGATTTAGTAATAATTGAAACAACCATAAGTTAAGGCTATGTTAAGACTTTCACATCGTGGTTACCATTTCCTTACACCTCTGAACCAGCCCCTCAGGCGAGACACTATGGGCCTGATTTATTAAAGCTATCCAAGACTGGAGAAAGTAGACTATCATGAGAGAACCTGGGTGATCCAGTAAACATGGAATGGATCTGGTCAGGGTTGAAACTTTCTGCCAAGCTATTGATTAAGAAATCCATTCCAGGTTTGTTGTATCACCAAGGTTCACATAATAGTATGTCTTCTCCAGTCTTGGGGGGGTTTAGTGAATCAGTGCCTACATGTAGTGTCCAACCCATTGATGTCCATAGAGAATAGATGGGGGCAGCAATCTGTAAAGCCTCTGTAAAATGTTCAAACAATCAATATTGTATATTCTGTACTAAAATAGAGCTGGAGAATGGAACACTGCAGCAGTTAGGGAGTGGTAAAGTAGCACCCTTTAAATGCATAGGGTTTTTTATTTAACAGGTGAAAAGGGTAAAAGTGACTATTTTGTGACAGAATCACTTTATATGTATGAAACAGCAGGGGGATTACAGTTGTTGTGTTTCTCAAATTACTTTAGATTAACATAGGAATTTATAATAAATCACATGTTTGGGAGGTCACAGACCTGGTGGAGGTCACCCGCAGCTTGCCTGGAGCTAGAAATACTCTTTAACTCTTCATCACCCAACTTTGTGCTTCCAAAGAAACACGAAATGGGACACAAGACCAAAACAGGTAATCATTAAAGTCTCTAGCTTCTTTATATTTTTTCATGGCATTATATTTATCACAATGCAAGTGTTCTTTAAGGCCTACTCCAGTCTTGTGTTCCTCCATGCTGTTAGTCTGTTGCCATGGCACTGCTTGCAGATTAACCTGTGACAGGCTGTCAGGTGTGACAGGTTTAGATGACATTTAGCGGCACAGAACATCACTGTGACAAACTCTCTCACAATAGACCCTGATTTTAGATGTCCTAGTCTAAGCAATAGAAATTCACTTGAACTTTGAATTACAGACAAGGGAAAAAAACTGATGTATGTAATCATTATTACATTTTCAGTAATTACATAATGGAATCTATATATTTTGCTACATTTTTACAGTTACCTTGTTGGTATTACAGTGTGAAACAGAGACCCCATTAAAGCATAAATATCGATAAAATAAAAAAAAAACAATATAACACCTTTACAGGTGGAAAGTTCCCTCTGCGATCCTAGTCCAATCAGTCCCTTGCTGTCCAATCTTACTTTCTCATCGGCCACAGGCTGGACTCCAGGCAACGCCATCTTTTTTTTTCTTCTTCCAGCTTTGTTTTCATATTTCATCCGATCTCGCACTGCACAAGTGCAAGATTGAGTAAACATGACTTCCAGAAATGTATAAAAAAGTGATGATCTCACTGCACATGCGTGAGATCGGCACCTTTTTTTACTTTAGAGGAAAGCCTAATGTCGGGCATGAGCAGAAGGAGCAGTCCGCAGCCTCCTTGGATATACGACGTATGTATCCCAGGGGGCTCTGGGTTCCCATTCGGTGTTTACCACCCTCGATATAAAGTAAAAAATGTTGTGATAGCTCTGCTTTAAGTTGAAGATAGAGCTTTGAACAGATCCTCTCTGCCGCACACATCTCACATGTACTCAGGATGTCCATCATTGTTGTCCATCATTGTTAACATGTTGCCATAGGTATGAGGAGGAAGAGGACTGGGCACTGATCAGGATCTGTGTGGTATATTTTATCTTTTTTTTTTTTTTATATTTTTATTTTTATATCGTAAGTATTGTTGTGACCACTCCACTAGACTCCTGTATACAACTTTGTCTAACTTTATGTAACAAAACCTGCTCCAGTTTGAGTTGAGCTTTTGTGTCGTTTGTGTCATCAGTGTTTTCATTACAGCGTTATAAATGTTCCAGGAAAAATAGTTTAGCTTGTGTATTTCACAGCCATGTAAACAAACTTCTCATTTTTCAGTTCCAGATTTTCGCAAATGAGACTTGAATTTTTCATCCCATCACTGAACAGAGCCTAAAATCTAAAGTGCTGTAATTACATTATACCCTGTAAATTTGCTATGTTTTCCAGTGACACCTGGAGAAAATTACACCACTCACTTCTCCAAAAAAATGTGATTTCCCTGATGTGAAAAAAGATAGATAAAATGAAGGAATACTGTATATTTTAAAAGTCTTTATCAAAACAGCATTAATATCAAACACCGCAAAAAACCTGTGTTTACAGAAGGGCCTTACTATTGCTATTGTACCCCTAACATGTAATACTTCCACCCTTCCCTGAACTCCTAAAGCCTATATAAAACCAAAACCAAAAACTATATTTCTTGCAGTTTACAAGATTTGTATACGGTGGGTATATTAGCATTACATAGTGGTTACATATTAGGTTAGGTTGAAAAAAGACATAGGTCCATCAAGTCTAACCACTAGGAAAATAAACATATCCCAGATATAAAACCCTATAAGACACACCAACTGGTCCAGAGGAAGGCAAAAAAAAACCCTTGTATAATTTGCTTTAACAGGGGAAAAAAATTCCTTCCTGATTCCATGAGGCAATCGGATGTTCCCTGGATCAACAGTCACTGTTATCTTTACTTTAAATCCTTTAAATACCCAGTTATATTCTGTGCTTCTTAACGCAATCTATAGTAGTTGCTGAAACTACTTCCTGAGGGAGCCGATTCCACATTTTCACAAAACATACAGTGAAGAATCCCTTCCTTATATGGCGCTTAAACTTCTTTTCCTCCAGACGCACAGAGTGCCCTCTTGTTCTTTGTAATGATCTCAAAGTGAATAATTGGTAAGAGAGTTCTGGACCATTTTTATATTTATTTAAGGTGATCATATTCCCCCTTAAACGTCTCTTCTCAAGGGAGAATAGATTCAGTTTAGCTAATCTCTCCCCATAGCTGAGCTCCTCCATTCCTTTTTAGTTTAGTTGCCCTTCTCTGCGCTCTCTCCAATTCCACAATGTCCACCTTTTTGTGAATTGGTGCCCAAAACTGGACTGCTTATTCCAGTTGTGGTCTGACCAATGCTTTGTACAGGGGCAGGATTATGTCTCCATCTCTGCAGTCTATTCCTCTTTTAATACAAGAAAGTACTTTGCTAGCTTTAGATATCGCAGCTTGGCATTGCATGCTGTTATGATCTATAATCTAGCAGAACCCCTAGATCCTTTTCCATTTCTGACTCCCCCAAATGTATTCCCCCTAGACAGTATGAAGCATGCATGTTGTTAGCCCCCAAGTGCATAACTTTACATGTATCTATAATAAATGCCATTTGCCACTTGGCTACCCAATCAAACAGTACATCCAGGTCTGCTTGTGGATTGTAGACATCCTGTATGGACTTGATTCCATTACATATTGTAGTTTGGTGTCATCACCATGTTACTCTACTACTCTATATCATTTATAAAGATGTTAAACAGTAAAGGTCCCAACACTGAAACCTGGGGTACACCACTAATAACCTTAGACCATTTAGAGTATGAATCATTAATTACAACTCTCTGGATGTGGTCTTTAAACCAGTTCTCTATCCATTTACAGATTGATTTTTCTAAACCTATTGACCCTATGTTGCATATTAACTGTCTGTGGGGTACAGTGTCAAATGCTTTAGCAAAGTCCAAGTACACTATATCAACTGCTATTCCACTGTCTACCTGTTTACCTACTTCCTCGTAAAAAGAAAGTAAATTTGACAACTTTAGTCTTTCTTGAAGCCATGCTGACTATCACTTATAATATTATTCTCCAGCAGAAACTCCTCTATGTGGTTCTTTATCAAACTCTCTAGGACCTTTCCAACTATGAGCGTTAAACTAACCGGTCTGTAGTTACCTGGTAATGACTTTGCTCCCTTTTTGAAGATAGGAACCACATTGGCCCTACGCCAACCCAACGGTACCATGCCAGTGACTCTAAAAATTAGAAATAATGGCATTGAAATAACCAAGCTCTGCTCTTTGAGGTCAGGTGGATGTAATCATGCATGCATGATTAGAAAAAAGTTAACATTGCTTTTTTAGCTTACAGGAAGGTAATATGACATTAGATTTGGGGTAAAATGAACAGGTATCTTCTGTACTTGCTGAAAATGTACTGAGTCTGAAAAAAGCAATTGTAGCCACCACATAAAAGGACTGCTAAGCTGCAATATAATACATTTTGTTCTTGAGTTTAGACTCATAGGGATTGATTTATTAAAGTCCTCCGAGGCTGGAGAAGATACACTTTCATCAGTGAACCTGGGTGATCAAGCAAACCTGGAATGAATTTATTAAAATGATTTGCTTTTTGTTAGCAAATGTTTTCAATCCTGGACCAGATCCTTTCCAGTTTTTTTTGATCATCTAGGTTCACTGATGAAAGTGTATCCTTTACAGACATGAAGAGCTTTAAATAAATCATGCCCATAGAGCCTGATTTATCAAAGCTCTTCAAGACTAGATGATAGACTATCAGGGGAGAACCTTCTCATAGGTAGGCTCTTATGAGCAGTGTCCTCTCCTGCTCCTGTGAAATTGTTTGTATCTGCCTCCCATTTGCAACCCCTATTGAATGTACAGGGCTGCTTAATATGTTGGTGCAATATAAAAACAGTTTAATAATATTATTAACGATGATAACCTAGGTGCAAATCTTGATTGTTGCAGGGCAGAGCAACTCAGTCCCACCTCCCAATTTAACCCACACACAAATGAAGACACAAAGATGTATGGTCCAAATGCCCTAACAGATGCTTATTTCTTACGGGTTTTTATGAAAATAATAAGCAATAGCAAAACCCACATTAATTAGATAACTGATTACTCTTAACCATCAAGTTGCAGGTCCTTGAAGGCATGACCAAATCCACCATCATCAAATGGGATCAGCATCTATATTGATATTGCTTGTTCCCAGCGGCACTAACCCCACCCCATCATAGTCTGTCTTCCCCATTTATTGAGAGCTTTAATAAATCAAGCCTATAGCCTGCTAAAATGCCTCTGTAACACTTAACATTTCCCCTAAATACCTAACCTTAACCCTAATTTAATGTGTACCTGAACTTTCAATGCCTTTTTTTCGCCCCACTTTTTGTCTTTAGAATTTCTGCCAGTCTTTACACAAGAAGTAGATTGTTCACAAAAACTTTGGTGAAATGCATTGGGACTTCACTATGATTTAATTACAAAAGACTGTCATGGAAGCCTATTTCATCAACTGTTAATGTTTAAAATCATAAAGACGGTAGGTGGAACTTTACTATGATCAGTGTTTGCATATTAGTGCATTGTTTTGTGAAACACCTGTCATTTAAACTTTTTAAAGAAATCAGTGAGTAAGCTTGTGACCGATGTTTGAATGTGTTTCAAGTTAGGGAATATAGAATCTCAAAATCTCTAGCATATACTGGTATAAAATATTCACTGTAAAATTTTAAAATTACAGAAGAATTTCAGGATCAAAGCTGCAGCCTGCTGTGAAAAAAAATGAAAAACATATATGAAAATGAGAAGACTTTGGTGTGCGATAAGATTGGTTTGTGCTACACTGCGTCACGAGACAGCTGCAGCATCACTGAAAAGCTACTAAAAGGGAGGACAAAAGCAGCCATGACTCTCAGTACATAAGCATCCCCATGTCTCTCAATACAGAACTGACCATGCCTGAAAAAGTCTGGAATTCCTTTTATAGTAAGGCAATTTCTTTTAACTTTAAAAGTTGTTATATAGCTGTAAAACTCCCTCCTCTCCTCTAATACACTGTCACTCTCTATTCTCATCAAGGGCAAGAATCAGAATGAGAAAAAAACATCCAGTTTTAAATACGGAGGACAGGGGTAAATTATATACTGATTGCTGGGGTGGCTGTACTTGTTCTTTATGCTTTTCAATGACACCCAGAAATACACTATTGGTTGAAAAGCCAGGCACAATTTCACTAAATGATAAAATTGAGCATCATTTTTGCAAAAATTCGATTTTCCAGGCAGTTATTTTTAGGAAATTAGTAAAAGTTATTGAGCTTGTCATGGTAGAGAGTAGAACAAGAAAATACCTTTTACTTATTAAATACATACAGAACTCACCAGGTACACTTAACAGTGGTTTTGATGCAGTGGAGAAGAGAAGAATAAGACTTTCTTCCAGGTTTTTTTTTGCAGTCTTTGGCCCCATTGGGGAAATTCATTCCTTTGTTTGTCCCTCTAGACACTGACACTGACATGCAAAAATAAAAGGAAATCCTAAATGTAAGAGTTGTCATGAAAGCAAAAGATGAGGGAAAATATTCCAATGAGTAACATTTCCCTATCAAAACCTTTAACCTGTGCCTAACACTAAATTAACCCTTTGCTCTGTATGTTTGTGTGATGGGAACAGCCTAACTAAATCCTCAGAGAAAGATACTGGTGCTGATCTGTCCGTGCAGATCGTTACTAATCTATCCCATTATAGAAAGCATAAATTGAATGTACAAATTCTCATGTACATTTGTTTTCAACGACACCCAGTCCCCCATCAGCACGGAATCCGCACAAATGCCATAACAGCTCATCTGATCTCATCTGCTGTTACCATTTCTAATGACAATTTTAGCTGATATGGTGGTAGTCTCACCAATTGATCTAAGCTCAAAACAAACCATTCATAAAACATTACATTAAAGGATAATTAAGGGACACAGGACTATAAAAAGATGAATAGGTGTGTGACTTTAAATGAAATTTAGATTTTATTCCATTAGTTGGATATTTTTTTTTTCTTGTGTGTACTTCTCTATAGTATAGGCCTATGGACATAGGGGTTGCAGAGCTGAAAAGCCTTAGGTGGGCGTTTCATTAAAATCCAGCCTCAAATGTTGCCTTGGACACAAATACGCACTTAAGTAAATCATGCGTATGTTATTGCTTTAAAAAAATCAAAGTAGATAAAAAATGCTTGTTGCAGTATTACAGTAGATGTGACTAAGCACAACCATACTGTCATTATAGCTTATTAACAAGCAATAAACTATTCTCTGAGAATTTTTTAATGGACGGGCATTTTTACTCATTTTATCATTAAATAATGATTCAAGCAGCTTATTTCAGATTTATATTGGGATCATTGGTTTGGCATTCTCCCATTAAATAATGCACTACATAAGTTCTACAGTATGTCAATCTTGTGGTAATGAGCCTGTTGTAATAGAACCCTTCAAGGTTAAACACTGTTTTGCAGCAGTAATTGAGCACAGCTCTTTGTGAAATCTTGGAAAATTGCCAGTACGACTGAATGCTTATTCTCTTTTTTTCTTCCTCCATCACACAAATATCCACTTTGAGAAAGTTTTCTTTGCTCTTCATATTCTACCTACATATTTCATTTTTGATAATTAGTAATAACTTACATATTGTAAAAAATTAAGGCAAATTTCCTTTATATTTTTGGGAAACAAAATAACCTTTACAGTGAACCGTAATTAATGAAAAATGTATTTTAATGACACATGTATTTTTGACAGCTAGTTATACAACTATAGGACCCTGCAAAAGTGAACCACTTTAACAGCCAGTCAGGAGAATACCATTTATACTTTTTAACTGTCATAATTTTGCGACTTCTATTTCACTAGTTTTTTTTTTTTAATTGAAATCATTACTATGACATTTCATCCTTCACACACTTGAAAAAAGAAACAGGTATTATGTGGAGTAATGTGGAAGCAGAGATAACATGGGAAAGATTTACAGCTAAATTCAAATTTAAAGTGTAGTCGATAAGAAAATGGTAAAAGGGCAGAAATATAGTTCATTTTATAAATAAACTAATTTAAACTTTCTCTGTGTTGATACGTGTGTCTATGGAAAAACACAGATGATGCTTGTTTCCTTTTAGAAAACACTAAAAGGAAGTGAGGGGACCTTATTTCTTTGCTTTTAAGCTGTATGTGAATCAATATGTTTTTAGCAAGCCCAAGTTTATAAATGTTGCATCTGTGGAAATATTTAATAAAAGCAGGCTTTAAGCCCAGTGGTGCAACAAATAAAAAGCTAATCTTGCTGCAGTTCTTACATCCTCTCTAGTACTGTCCCCTGCAGACTCACTGCCCTCTTGTTCAGCTCCGGCTCTAGGTTGAATGTCATGTACTGAGGGCCAGTCATAGAATGACCTGGGCTCAAAGTACATCTGGAGGAAGAATGGATGGACCTTTGAAGTAAAAGGCAGAAGACTAAATGAATAAAAGCATACATTAGGGCTTTAAAATAGCAGTGGAGTTTAGAAAAGATGTATTTAGTCTTTAAGACTTTCTAATATCTAGAAAAGAATAGCAAGGACAAAGTCCATTTAACATCTTACTGGGTACTATGGAATGGTTACCTTTGCATCTGCTTTGAATAGTAGCAAATAATCATTTTTCTCTTTACAATGTCAGGCTCATTTGAGTGGTGTTTAGATGGTTTTAGGCAGGTAGTATTGTTTTAATATTAGCTTCTCAAAACACAATACATATTATCAGACCTTTGTATATAGCACAACCAGAAATAAAAAAAATACAGTATAAGGCAAGAAATTGTGGCACTAGACAATTTACAGCTAGTACATATCTGATTGGTGGGACATATATTATCCCAGTAGTCTAATGACAGTCATGTAGGTAAACAGTTCGCATCTGTGTAACCATCATACCCAGCACGTTTCACCTGATAGGCTTTCTCAGGGGTAGCTGCACGTTTCCAAATGCAAATACTATACTGAAATTAACATAGACAGTGGCAATCATCAATGAACATGGTTCTTCACGTTAAAGAACAGATAACTAAATTGCACGTAAAAAATTAATTCAATGACTAGAGGTGAAAGATTCAGTACATTATAAATATAGAGGATAACATTTAGTTGCTCAGTCACAAAGTTGACTGACACTTATAAACTATATCTGGCTACTCAAAAACATTAAACCATAGAGCATTCCAAAAATACATTATGTATAACACTGTATATATTAAATATATAAGTAAAAAATAGGTAGAATAAGTAAGTATTTGACTTACATGTTTCACGTTAGAATGGTATATACAGAAGCTAGCCAGCCCCACCAGAGATGTAGGGATGGGGTTTCTTGGAAGGGTATGATCTGTTCTACTGTGGGTGATTAAAAATGAAAAATGTTTTCAAATAAAACAGTACACTCCATTTACAAACTGTCAACCAGTGTTGCCATTAAAGCAAATTCAACTAAAATATTGGTCATTTAGTTTGGTTTAGTTCTACAGGAGCCAAGTAACACTGATAAGTCAAAACTCTGCTTCTGGGATAGTTAGAGACAGGAAGAATTTCAGAGAACTTGCAACTGGCGGAACAACAACAACAAGAGGTTTTTGGGGGGCATTTTTTTATGTGTGCAGGAAGGAAGTCTGTAGGAGCCAAGAATATGGAAGTAAGTAAAAGTAATTAGTTAAATGGCTATTTATTTTTCCCCCTAGACAAAAATGTAAACCTTGCAGTGCAAAGGGAGCCCCACTGCTAAAGTACCTTTAGATTTTACTCAGAGGTTAGCTTTAGGTAATTCAGCAACTATTTCCCAAGTTCCTTCCCCACAAAGTAAGTTGTAAAGGCTCCCGTGGAGGAAAGATTACAGCAAAGTTTAAATATATAAGATTATTCCAAATTAGTATTACAATATAGAATAATAAATATACTGCAAATATGAAAACACAGTTGTGTACCACAGTTTTGTAATGTTCTATCATTTCATGTAATTGTAATCTGCATAATAGGCAACATATGAGGCAAATAATTGAAAATACTATATTACAACTGTTAGGTTCTAAAATAATTTTTTCACTGTAAGTCATGACAATTTAATTGCACTTTATACATATTGTTTACCATTCTTATAAGTCACAAACAGATTTTTATTTTGTTTTTTCCCCTGTCATGAAAGGCTTTTCAGAGCTCTTGCAGCAATGCAGGTTTCTGCTCTACTGATCTCAGGTGTAAGCTCCTGGAATAAAAGGTGAAAGGATTTAGAAAATAATAGAAATTGCATAGTGATTAATCAATTTAGCTGTCAGTCAGAGCCACCTGCATTGCAAAGGTCAATTTTGTAGAAGAGCTTTTTGGTTTATAAAATGCTGGCTGATATTTCCCTGGAAGAGTATTATAAAGCTTTTAGAAAATTTCATTTGGTAGTTTATTTTTGGCATTTGTGAATTTTTATGTATATACAGATTTTGTCCACACTAAATCACACACCTTTTTCCGATCTCTAATATTTGCCCAGTGCTAGTGTTTGTCATGCTTAACAATTACAAAATCTTCAGGGATTGCAGTTTACTGACAGTGCCTACGTCAACCAGACATTTTTAAAGTGAGCCTTTTAGCTGAGACTATGCAAACTGCCATTACTGTCCTGGTTCTTAAAAGTACAGCTCACCTGGTTGGTGATCTGATCTTTGCCTTTAATTCACACCTAGGCATTCTTTGGAACCAGTTAAGCAATGGCAGCTTACTTTTCCTCTTGGTGAAAGCTTTTTTTATACTAATAACAATCTCATTGGTTGACCTTTGCCACTTTCTGTTTACTCATTTGGGGCTACTTTTATATTACAGAGCAGATTCTTTCCCCAGCAGGACACTGTGATAGTGCATTGCCAACACTGCACCAACATTTTACGTTTCATTCAAAAAATCCAAAGTTGGGTGTGGGGCTGGTATTCCTTTATAAAGTGTTCGGAACAAAGGGAGAACATTCCATGAGAAGAAAGCTGTCACACAACCTATTAAATGCATGTGTCAGACTTCTACCTTCTCCTAACACTTCATTACCCATCATTATTATTCATTAGTAATAAATGGGGTTTCACTTACACTCCTAGACAGCCTTTTTTTTGGTAAATTGTTTGTGCACTTTGAGAATAAAGTAGTATTTTATAATGGAACCTGCCCTTCATACTAGGCTTTGGTGCAAGCAAATTTGCTAACAGAACCCAATTCCAGTCTGTCTTTTAATTGGCCAGTACTTTTTGTTGATATTGATATTTTTGCTTTGTGAAGCAATTCAGAGTAACTTTTTTTTTTAGCAACTGGCAGTTATTAGAAGGCAATAGTACCAGAAAATGCAATCTGTACCAGCTAATTTACAGTGCCCCCTCCCCCCAACCATGGAAGCCCCTCCCAAAGGAAAAAAGAAAATGAAAGGGAGGAAGTGTGATAGGCCGGAGGGAGTGGGAAAGGGAATAAGAGGAAAGAGAGGGAGAGAAGTTGGGGGGGGGGAGTGAGAGAGAGATTGAAAAAGAAAGAGAGTAAGGGGAGAGAGAGAGAGGAAAAGGGGAGAAAGAGAGTAAGGAGAGAGAGAGAGAGAGGAAAAGGGGAGAAAGAGATTGAGGAAGAAAGAAAGTAAGGGGAGAGAGAGAGGCGATATTGGTGGTGAGAGGGAGAGGAAGAAAACGAAGGAAAGAGAGGGAGAATGGAATGGAGATGGAGAAGTGATATATATCAAAACAAATGTCACCCAACACAGAACTCTGCACTCTATGTGACCTTCAAAGAATCACTTTGTGCTTCCTGTTGCTATAAAGCTGGTCAGTAAGTAGCAGGTTCTATTTCCACATAGAGATGTTGTAATGCCACACCCCATTGGTCATGGCGTCCTTGGCCCTGATGCGTACCCATGCTTCCGTGCACACTTTCATGTGCAAGTGTGCACATGTGTTCCTCAGCTGAACAGAGGCGGCCTATTTAAACTCAGTCTTGTACCCACTAGAGAAAGCTTCAAATTTAAAGAGCAAAATTTAATTTTGAAATTACATTAGGGTTTATATAAGTTGTCATGAATTGAGTTCTTATATACAGTACTTTTAAGGTAGAGATACAGAGTGAAATGTATTGCCTTTTTTCTGTAATTACCTTGAAGGTACATTGAGATAGAAGTTAATAGAAGAGCTTAATTTATTATTTAAAATTTATGTTTTGTATACACTGATAAATAGATAGTTGTGATGAAAATTGTATAAACTCTAAGTAAATGTTTGAAATGCTGCATGAACAGCATCTAAAATTCAATCTAATCTTTCTAAAAACAAGCCTGTTTAATAAACATAATTTTTTACCGTGATATGTTTGATGGAGCATTGCTCAAGGTCATGTAAAGTACATGAACTGTTATTTTTAGTAATGGAATCTCCTCTATTGGCAAGAAATCTGAACCAAAGATTTTCTTGAGCTGTTGATCAGGCCTGGGATTGTAGAACATCTAGGTACTATTGAACAAACTTGGGAACAGTTGTTTTTTTTCTGATCACCTTGTACAAATCCCTAACTGTTGTCCTGGGGCTATTTTTTTATTTTTTTTATTTTACAGAATGCCATTGACTGACAAAATAGCAGTAGGCTAATTTCCTCTCTTTTAAATTTATCTATAGCAGTGTTTCCCAACCTTTCTTAGTCGCGGCACATATTTTACAATTAGAAAAATCCCACGGAACACCACCAAAAAGTCAGACACGTAAATTAGCTACCTGCTGCCATCTAGTGGAAGAGATTTTTTTGGTTCTGCCTATCACTATACATTGCTGGTATAGACAAATGAAGACAAATTTTTTGCAGTAAATAAATCATTTTGGGACCAATTAACTGAAATTGGATAATTTCCCACGGTACACCCGAAGATCTCTCAAGGCACACTAGTGTGCCGCGGAACAGCGGTTGAAAAACACTGATCTATAGAACTGTTTATGTATGGCCGAAAGCAGCATTTGTGTGGTATGGTGAGGGTTCAAAAACACAATGTGGTAGAGTGTGTGGTATGTTTTCAAAAATAAGCCTTTTAATGTTTAGGAAAACTAATCTTAGCACACACTTATCTATGTCCTTTAATTCAAAATAATGGTTGAGAATATAGAATTGTTTTTGATTAGGACTTACACTTTATATCCATTGGGCCTAATTTATTAAAGCTCTCCAAGGCTGCAGAGCATACACTTTTATCAGTGAACCTGGGTGTTTCAGCAAACCTGGAATAGGTCACCCAGGTTCATGGATTAAAGTGTATCCCCTCCAGCCCTAAAGAGTTTTAATAAAACAGGCCCATTGTATCTATAGATTTACCACTGTCCCTGGTCTAAGAAACAATCTAGGCATGGGGCCTTGAAGAGCTTTAATAAATGAGACCCATGGTCTCTGAGCACCTACTCACACCTCTTTTCAAAGTAATTATTTAGCCCTACTCTAATGTATTCTTCCTGAATATTTTAAATTATACAAAACCAGGAAAGAAACTTCACCACTGAGAGAGTGGTGCTGAACCAATAATAGCAAATGTGATTTAGTTACTGGGAATACTGAGAAAGATTACTAACCACTGGGTAGTTTACCCAAACCCAGCTCTGTACATAGCTGATATATCAGTTTGAGGCATAAGACCCTTTTAATTACTAAAGTAATGAGTTATTCTCTGTTGTCTTCATTTTTTTACTTTTCACCTAATTTCTTTCGGACTGAATTGGTACTTCCTAAGTAATCTCATTACATATGAAGCATTTTAATTTTGAGATGTCCTAGATGTTTTCATAAAATCACATAAACTGCACAATTTGCATTCTGTATATAATAAAGCCCATGAAAAGGGACTATGTTAATACATTCAATCTTCCAGAAAGCAGCAGGAGTTACATTTGCACTTTCTTTTAACTACAAATTCATTTAACTGCTTTTTCAAAGAGTACAGTAATGCTGGCTCTTAAATGAATGACATCCCCATAAGGGGCTTGAGCAAAAGGCAATCACTTGGTAAGTCACCACATATGGAGGCGCAATTACTGAAGAGAGACTTCTATTTTAAGGTGAGACAATCTGTCTTGGGAACAAACTCCTGGGAAGTGCAAGTGAGGCTTTGGCCACAAACTACTAACTTTTGTGTAATTCTTTTCTAATTATGAGCAGAAATAAATGAGAACTTTTGAAGGTGTTATGTAGAATAATTTGTAAAAAAAAGTATGTTGTGCAGCCATATTCTACTAACTGCATAACAAAGCATTGTACTAGTTTGCATATAATTAAATGTAAGTGATGAAATATAGCCAATGCTATAACAAGATGCATATTGATAAAAGCATTTTGATTATAAATTCTGAGGATTATTCTTTTCAGATGTGTTGTCTCTACTTAACTTCTATATCGGTAATTTAAATGCATCAAATGTACCAGGAATGCATCAATTTCTGGTCGAGCTACACACTATGCCACTTCTAAATAAAATAGCTAAACATGATAATATTACTGTATGTATATTATTTGTATGTATACAGAATATATGTAAATGTACAGTTTATGATTTGGATCATATTTAATCATAAAGAAGAGACAATGCAACTGTTATTCAGTATGTGTTTTCAGAAGCCATCAGTTTGTGTCTCCCTGTTGCTTGCTGGATTCTAGCAATAATAAGTACCTGTTCCTGCATTTACCTTAGCATTCTGTCTTATGCTTCTTCCAGCCCATGTGTCATTGCTTGTATTTCTCTATCACTTCTAACCCCTATTTAATGTACAGCGCTGGGTAACATGTTGGCACTATATAAATTCTGTTTATTTTTATTAATGATAACAAAAGTAAAGTTAAAGCCCAGCCTAAGTTTCCCTTTAGGTGCCTTAAACAAGGTTTAGTAGTTTAGGGTTAAAGGCATGTGACAACCCTTCAGGAATAAATACAAAGTTCTTAATTCTTTTAATGTAGTCCAGAAAGTTTTAAGCACAACAGTTAAGTCAATACATTTGATGCATTTGCAAAGGTATATGGTGAAGATATTTTGTGTTGTGTATTGAACCTGTGATTTCATTCTAACTACCAGGTTTATCGTCCTTTACCTTTAATTAGTATATATTTTAATGAACATAGAATTGTTGTACAAGGAATGTTATGACATGACTTTGCAGATAATTATACATTTATATTTCTTATTATTGTTTATAACAGATCTACAGTAACCTTTGCAAATCTAGGCAAGTTAATAAATTCCAATTAGAACAATTCACTGTAAAAGTGGTACATGAACTATAACTGCAGGGTACATTTGGGAGGTTAATGATAACACAGTATAAAAAAAGGATTGAGTAACATCTGGAGACTTTTATTATGCCAGTGTATTAATATACTGTAAGGCCTGAAATACTAGTTGTACAAAAGAACTGCTTATAGTAGTTGTCAATCCAAAGTGCAGTAAACGAATATGTCACAGCCACACTGCCTTAAAGCAGACCTAAACTCAAAAAACAAAAAGTCCCCAGGAAGTAGTACTGATTGACAAAAGAGAGATGCATTGTCTCCTGGTGGCTTTTTCTCTATGTTCTATAATGTACGTCGCCAAAGACAATGTTACTCCTTTACATGTTATATTAGTGGCCATCCAATGGCCAAAGAGGATCACCATCCAGTAGGAAGTCTGCTGTGGAGTTGGCAGTGAAGACCTGTCCTAGACCTGTCATTGCTGCAGGACGGCTTCACAAAGACAAAATATGGGCCATAAAAGGTGAATACTTGTGCAAACTTACTGATTTTGGCAGAAGCATACCACCCACCCACAAGTTTAGCTTCACATTGAAACAGTCCGTACAAATAAAGCTTGTTGTGTGGAAAATGCATCATGGGGATCACCAGGCCCCCTTCTTTGGCTATAGAATAAGGTACATTGTTATATGCTAGACCCATAGAATTCTAAAAGTGCATGCAGCTCAACACCCTAAAGGCTAACATTAAACTATTGGGGGGTCAATGATATACTTACATAACATCTAGTTCTCCTTATAATTAAGTGACATATCGAAACAGTAGTAGATATAGAGATAATGGTAGCTCAGAATACAGTATATGACAAGCTCAAAGCACTGCCCCATTCCTTTTCATATACTGTTTTTGACATGGGGTTTTAATGAAAAAGAAAGAAAGAAGAAAGATCAAGTTTGTAATTATTTACTCAATAGACACATGGCTAAGCTTTAAAATAAGTTTTATAAGACCTTATCTAGTCATGTGTCTGCTTGACGTTAGCTCAAAAAAAAAATTAATAGAGGGTTATGACAGAGATAGCACAAAATCACTTTTAGATAGCTTTTTGCATTTGTTGAGTTATCTAAATAGAAAACTAATTGGTCCTTAACCCTGCCTCTCCCATTCAAGTAAACATATACAAACAGGGACAATTGTTTTACACACTGCTATGGTAGATTGTGACTCATTGTGACAACATATGGTTTTTGGCTATGCAGTGGCTGCTTAGGAGTTGGCCACATTCGCATGCAAATGTGGTTGCCCACAGTGCAGTTTCCCTCTTCTGGCTGTGTTTTGGAGATCGTCAAACCACACGGTTTTACACTGCTTTTCTGAAAGGGCCCCTAAGAAGATACAGAACTATATCAAAAGCTAATAATAAATCATATATAGGCATTATTAGGTATCCATCTTATCCATTTGATCATAAATGCAACAAAACCTTATATATATATATATATATATATATATATATATATATAGTAACAGAGGTCACTATGACCTTTCTCAAATTGATTACTAAATGATCATGATTTTGCCTATAATCTGTTTTCATCACTGCTTATATATAGAAAATGTTCTGTGGAGCCCAAAAGATGAAAGAAACAATGGTTGGTGGTGGACCCATGCAAGAGTCAGATGTGAGGAATTATGCCTCTGGCATTCTCGCAAAACTTTCCTCAAAGTTCCGATGGGTTTGCAAAATTTTGGCGAAATCACTATAGGATGATTATCACGGCTGCATTCATAAATACAGCCGTGGGAATCCTCCTGTCAGTGAGCGATCCCCGGGCACTACGAGAGACAACCCCTCATTCTGACCTGTAGTGCTCAAGATTTGTCACTAAGAGGAGGATTATCGCGGCCCCATTCATAAATGCAGCCATGATACTCCTCTCAGAGTGAGTCATGCGGCTTGCGTTCATAAATGATCAGAGGATTTTTCCCACACTGCATTCACTTATGAGCAGCCAGCGAGACTTACTGTGTTCCTGGGTAGAAAAACTCTATCCAGGAACACATAGTACAGGACTGCAACAGCAATCAGATTGGTCTTGCAGGTCCCAAAAATTCGGTCTCACTGGCCCAATTTACAAAGGCCGTTCTACATGTTTAGTAGGCGAGAATCGCCAAATTCGATGTGAAACCGAATTTAAAAAATTTGCTCGCCCATCCCTACTGGCGACTGTAGCTGTTCAATGAATAAAGAAATGCAAAGTGGAACAGGTTGCCACAGATCTGTGTCCTCTTCTGCTCTTGATTGCTGCATGCCCCGACCGGGTATGACAGGCCTTGCCCTTTGCTTTTGTGCTGCACCCCACTCTACTCACAGTTTCCCAGTAAAACCAGCCCCAGAACAAAAAATTTAAACAACCAGCAGGGAAACTCAAAGCTTCAACTTTTATTGCTGTCTATGATTCCTCTGGGCAGGTTCACCATTTCTTTCTATCCTGCTGACCACCATTACTGGAACAGAAATAACAGAATTGTCACCAGAGCAGGAATAAAAGAAATCTCCAATAGTTATACTTGTTTTAGTGACAACTGTCCAAATTGGGATTTCCCTCTCCTTGGGGAGATTTATTCTTACTTTCTGTATTGTCTGCAGGACAGAAAATCAAGGGACATTCCTTAGAATAGGGATCAGATGACTAAAAAAAAACTGGCAGAGATTTTGACCATTCGTCTTTATAATATGTATATTTGATCAGTAATTGATATAGGTATATCATCTATTGATCAAATATAGAACTTAACTTAATAGGGTCTACAAGTGCATAATGACTACAGGTTTTAGTTACCAATACCCCCTAATCTAAAACTTTCCCACAAACATCAACTAAAAGACTTTTAGGTTTAGCTTGTATCGAATTCTTAATGCATGTCATACTAGAGGTATTCACATTACCAATTCTTGGTTTAAATCCAAAAATCAGTACCCTTTGCAGTACTACAATAGAAATTATTCTTCAATCCCAATAATTTAATTTACAGTATTTATGCTATTTGGGATATTATTTTAATTGAAAACATGATATAACTGGATTGTTAATGTCTTAAAGTGTTTTTTATTAATTAATTCTGTTTTGACTACTTTAACTTTAAAAAATACAGTTTAGAGTGAAGGTGATGTTCCATCTGCTGAATTAGACAACAAATCCATGTATTACAATCCCTAACTCGGGCAACTGGTAACTGATGGATGGCTGTTAGTCTAGAATATATGTGCATGGCATTGCAAAACTGAATATTGTTTTAAAAAGCTATTTAAGCAAGTTTGGGATTTTTATAAGGCACCTTGTACTTTTGCACAGGTGTTGTAGCACAGATCGGCTTAAGTTGACAAATTAGCGTTCCTACAACTGTTTCTCCCATATCGAAAGCTCCGAGTAACCTAATTGAGAGAATTTCTGTATCTATGCATGGCAAGATAATATACGATTATTTCTTCTGGCTTACTGTCCCTGGTACTTGCAATGCCCTTGAGAACACAGATGCAAACATGAGCTGGAGAAAGAAAAATGTTTTGGGAAAACACTTCTTGAATTTACTTTCTTAATAACAAGAAAAAAATATATGTAAGTGAAAATTTATGGATCCCAGTGCTGCAGTGGTGTGAGGAAGTTAGTTGTTTAGTTCAAAGATGAAAAAACTGTTAAGTGTTCAGAATATGCATTTAATGAAAGCCTGTCATGAGAAAAACATGGAGGCTGCCATTGTGGAGCTTATCTGCTAAAATTTCTAGTTTTCTGTCATCTTGACCCCCCAGATTCAGTACCAGTACTGCCTTAGAAAGTTCTTGCAACAGACTTTAAATGTTCTCAGATTTAAATGGTTTGCAAATATTTACTCGTTGAGTGCTACAGAAAGCATTGAAACCAATGGGGTTGGCATTAGAGCCAGGATTTAGAATCATTTAAAATATGGATTTTGCTTCTGATGGAGACTTACAATAATCTAACAGTATTTTAAATGGGGGATACTTGTTATCTTTTTGATGATGATGATTTTGAAACAATAAAGGTGTCGTATCTGTCTTAGTTAACCGTATTCTGGCCCTTTCACTTGATGTGACTATACAAATATTTCATATGGCAAATGGATATAATTTATTTTATTTAATATGCTTTACTTTTTATTACAGTTGTTATTTTGAGTCATTGTCTTTTACTGTAACCACTTAGTCCACTGAAACCATCACCTGATGTGCTGGATAGCTCTTGGTTAACCTTCTATGATACCCAGTTTCTAGCCAATATGTAAATTCATTGCTCCTGTCCATTAACTTCCTATTAAGCCATGACTTGTATTTTCTTTTTTCCTGATTATTGTGTTATTGCTATTATCTTGCGTTTGTTGACATTGGGACACTTCTCCACTGCTACTCCATTCCTACTCCACTGCTACTCCACCGTTACCTTACAGCTACTTGTGCACTGACCCTTGGAGGCCAATTTACTGACTGTGTTTTTTACTCCACTACAAACTTGACACCTTTGGCTTGATTTTTGACAATGCTTCTTCCTTGCTCCAGTACTGTTACTTACTGTGTACTGAACCTGGCCTGTTTACAATCACGATCTTGTTTGCTGTTTACCTACTGACTCAGATCCTGATCCCAGACTAAAACAATAAAATACAGAACACCATTTTATAGGCTTCCTAAAGTCATTCTACCATGAATTACCTGAAATGCCAAAGAATATGATCTAAATTAATCTAAAATAGGTCTTACTATGGGCCTTATTTATTAACGCTAGGAGACGATACACTTTTATCAGTGAAGCTGGGTGATCCTGCAAACGTGGAATGGATTTCTTCAAAGCCATTTGCTAGCAAATGTTTTGATTCCTGGACCAGATCATTCCAGGTTTGCTCGAACACCCAGCTTTACTGATGAAAGTGTATCCTCTCCAGCCTTGGAGACCTGTAATAAATCAGGTCCTATATGTGAAGAGGTATCACTTTTTTCCCAGTTCCACCACACATAGACTACCAGGGTAGAATTCAGTGTGTACAAGCATTTGACTGCATTCATGTCTAGTCCCTAAGCCTATAAGCTTCCACTGAGTCCTAAACACAATGACCGTCATTGTCATTCCAATTAAAAATACAGGATCAGGAAAACAGATACAGTCACATTAGCTGAGATTGGAAATTAGTTAGTGTATAGTAGAAAGATAAATGTATAAAGTTTGGACATGACTGTACAGGAGACTGTATGACAGGAGAACCTCAGTTCAAAGAACACTGAAAAAGTGTAAGGCACCGGTGCTCATCAAATGCCAATTCCCCAATCTTACTCCACATTCTTCACCTATTACAAGCCCCTTTTCAGCCTCAGGAGGCTTCTGTGTGCAAAGGATGGCATCTGGGGAAGGACCTATGAAGGTCCAGGAGCCCCCAAGATCAGGACAGGGGACACAAAGGGAAGTCAGACAGTCCAGGGGACTGCAACCAGGAGATCCACAGATAATGCAGTACAGGAGAGTCCAGCAGAGGCAGGTCCAGGAAACAGAGCCAGGAGTCATACACAGGTAATCAGCTTGCCATCTATTGGTAAAGACAAAGCAGAGTCAGGGACTCCGGCAAACAATCATAGAGGCAGGAAACAGGCGAGTCAGCAACCGAAAATCCAAGTCACACCAGTAGCAGGTCAGCCAAGCTAAAAGTTACAACAGGCAACTGGTGCCTGGGAGCTGAAAAGTTATAAGGGACCAGTAGCCAATGGCAGAGCAAGATCAAAGCCAGGAACTACTGCACTTATTGGCTGCAGCACATACTCTAAAATCCTCTTCAGCTGCTCTCAATGTATGTTCAAGGGATGCGGAGATAGAACTTTTACAACTAAAGTGAAACTGGGGAAGCTGCAGGGCTGAGGACAGACAGCTGGTTGCTTGACCTCCTCTGCTGCTGCAAGAGATGCCAGAGGTAATGAACAGAGTGACCTGGACTAAGGTGACTTACTGCACAGGATCATTAACCAGATAATCATCTCCTAACATAAATGTTTAAGCATTGTGGATGTCCAACTCCCTAAACATACAACACTGTGGAACTATGGGTAGGTAAACTCTATACCTAGATAATATTTTTTACTTCAGTTAACCATTTATGTCTGCTGCAGCATTATTCAAAAAAAAAGTTTTTTCTTATGTAACAATCCTATTTCTGTTCTTCCTTTTGAGCATTGTAATAATAACACCACCCTGATGAGTCTAATTCTCTGTTCTCCATCTCCTATGAGCATGCCTAAACTCTATATTCCCACCTATTACCTGAAACATGTGTGACAATAGCCTGAAATACAACCTGATTGCCTCAAAGTGCGCGCACATCTATTGTCAAACTGACTTTTGGTGATGTTAGAAGTCAATATAAAGCTAGATTTTGAGTAATTATTCTTGCAGTATTTAAAAGGTACAGTGAACACATAACTGGAATAAAGAGTGTTTTAATGTTTTCCTGGAGCTCCACTTTTAGTATCGATGAAAAACTGTGGGGTAAAAGGCGGTATTGTTCAGAAGACTCCAGCTGCCATTTGTTCAGCTCACATTACAAGATAAAAGGTGATGACTGCATGGTTTCTATTGGGAAAAGCTCAATTGTTCCTTCACTATTGGTTGAACCCTGTTCAACCCCATTCAAAGGTATACTGCAGTGAATATATTTGTGTTAGTCAGGATATTCATTTTATTACATCTTTTTAGTTAAGTATTCACAGCAGTTGCATGATATATATATATATATATATATATATATATATATATATATATATATAATGTATTTATAGTTTTGTAAAGTTACAAATTAACTAATTAACATTAACATTATTTTTTTTTATCCTACAGCAAATATAAGAATACAACCCTTTTATAGAAACTTATAAAAAATAATTCCTCTATATATTTGATTAGAAATGCAATAGCTACAGATATTGCGGCCCAATCCAACTTTAGACTGTGGCACCAACCTTACTGTGCTCCTTTTGCTATGCACATCCCAATTTACGTGCATCCTAAAAGAATTTTTTAGGGGTGCCTTAAATATGATTGGTTTGCACCCTACGAATAATGCTCAGCTTAACAATCACTTGTTAAATCACTGTGACACTACATTTTTTTGGCATTTTTTTTGTACTACTAAGACATTTTACAATTGTATTTGTTGTCCTGTGCTGTAAATATTATATTGTTTTTTATTCTTTTCTTGGCACACAGTATTTTGGCCTGAAATTGAGATACATGAGAAATGTTTTAGTACTGGTACTAGAACTACGGTGGAGAATGCGAGCCAAATTCGTCAAAAGTCCTGAAAAACCCAATAATAAGTAGATCCATTGATATAGGCAGCAAAAGCAATATAAATTTTTCCTGTAAAAGCTGGGCTTGGCCTCACCCTCTGCACTATCGCATTAGCATTGATTTAGAGAAGCCCGATGTCCATGTGATCTATGACTCCAGCAACCTGTAGTTAGCAAGCATACTGCTGGGGAGGTGTGAATTCAAGTGAATATTTTGGTTTTCATGGGAAAAGTTAAAGGATTAGGAGGCACCTTGTCAGCAAATTGCAATTAAAACCCTTGCTGGATGAATACTGGGACATGGGCAATGCAGAAAGCATATCATTTTAGTTTGTCTGAAAAGACTAATAGATTGCATGAGGAAAATAAAACAATAAAGTGTAATCAGCTCATCAGGTCTGGAGAAGTTAGACTTTCATTGGAGAACCTGGTGATCCAACAAACCTTAAATAAATCATTTGATATTAATTGGAAAATGTTTTATTTTTTTATCCTAGACCAGATTTTTTCTGGGTTGGTTGGATCAAATGAGATAGTTTATCTTCTCCAGTCCTGGAGAGCTTTATTAAATCAGGGTCATCGTGTTTAGTATATGTTATAGAGTAATATGGTTCTTCCCATGTGTTTATTCACAAACTTTATCTTGAGAAGATTTTTTGTATTAGTCATATAAAGGTGATCCATACATGTCTATTGTTTAATATTCACTAAATAAACAGAATGCCTAATGTTTTTCATTTAGGTGGTTGCCAATAGGGATTTGTGAAAATTTCCTCAATCTTCCGATGGGTCAGCAAAATTTCGGCAAACCTATTTTGCAGACCCATGGGAAGTTCCAGGAAATCAGTACAGGAGGATTTCTAGGGCTGCATTCAATAATGCAGCCCTGGGAATCCTCCTGTGTGCCATCCCCAGGCAGTAGAGTTTAATTAGAGTAAAACCTTTAGTGCCTGGGGATCGCAGTGGATTTTCAGGGCTGCATTCATTCATGCAGACCTGAGAATCCTCTATGCGATCCCCGGCACTGATTGGGGAGCACTAGAGGTTTTGAATGGGGAGACTTGTCCCCATTTAACCTCTGGTGCCAGGGATCACACACGGGGATTTCACACTGAGCTGATCAATGAATGCAGCTGTGGCAGCTCTTTAATTAAAATTCAATCTCGATCAACGAATTTACACAGGTCGTTCTCGCTTACAATTTCGTTAAGCGAGAACTGCCGAATTTACAGCGAGATCGAGTTTTAAAAACTTGTTCCCTCAACTCTAGTTGCCAATATGTCCTATGTGTATGTGTGTTATTACAAGCTGGAAGATGTTCTAGTTTTCAGGTATTTGGCCTGGAACTAGCCTGCGGGTCAGAAAGCAGTAATCCGATAGGAGGCTTTCAAGCAGGAAAGTTCCAAGATGACAGATCTCCATGAAATGCTGTGTAAGTAACCAGTATTGTAATATTTCAATATTATAGACAATGGATGTCTTTAGGGCCCATCACAGCGTCATGAACAAATTATACAGAACCTAAATAAACATGATTATGTCGAATAAACAGTTATCCGTTATTAAAGAACACACACGTAAATGCAATATGATATTATTTTGCCTATAATCCTTTACTGATCCCATGGTAAGCCATTAACCATATCATTTAAATAACTTCTAACTTTACTTGAAAACTTTTCCATTCCTGTCTTCACATTTTTACTCGCATGAGTAACTGTTTCCCATATTTAAAATTTTGACACCTATTTTCCTTTCCACATTGCCTGAAGCTTATTGACATTTAAATTTTAAATTCAAGATATATATTTTTTTTGTAAAGAAATGCATGTTTGAATGTTATCCAAATTGAATAATATTTTGTGTCAGTGAGAGTGTGCTGCTTTCATGGCTACGGAAGCTGTTTCCACAGCAACAAAGTTTCCAACCAGAAGAAAGCGTGAAAATTGATTTTGTCAGATGATTTTTGGCAAAATCTGAATAACTTTTCTCCACAAAATGTGATGTGCTCTGTGTTATATAATTAAAACATGTTTATTCATTTAGAGCTTTAATTTTAAGCTCTAACTCCATACTGTGATTGAGTAATGCATAGTATTTGGCTGTGGATAGGTATAGTTGCATTATTTAGAAGACATATTAATATAAACTTTCTGATTTAACGAGGTAAAGAACTTTGACATTTGCAAAGTGCGACTACTGGTACCAGTGATCGGTGATCTTTTTTCAATGCTTTAGACACTATAATCCAATAGTATGCAAATGATTTCTCTTTTCATCCAAACCTTGATTTTTTTTTTCTCCTCATTAAAGATGAATTGTAGAACTTTGAATAATTATTGTTTTCAGATAAAGTATTCATATAAAAGAAGTCAGCATAAGTTGATACATTTAGGGTATAAACCTTAATGGTTTTCACAGTAATTTTTAATATGTTGTACTGTTTATGTTTATGATGTTAAAGCCATGTTTTTATAATTGTAACGAATTTGTAACCAGATTATTTATTGTAATGCCATGAAAACCCCTTAAGGTTTAAACCTTCACTTTTTTGCATACATTATTATTTGGGGTGTGGTCTTAAAATTTACAACCCATAAGAAGACTTTAAACATTAATTGCCACAGGTTAATACATGGAAACCTTTGTTTCTAGTTTGTACATAAGGTCTCCGTATCTTATACTTACATAGGCTCCCTTCTTAGTGGTACTAAATGGAATCATTTTCTAATACAGTAGATCTTCTGCAGTGGCTAATGACATGAACCACACATATATTCTGGAAGCTGTTTAAGCTTAAAATAACTCTGTTGGGGGCTGCCATTACTGATCTTGCCTATAAAAATTTTTTTTTCTTTGGTAGTGCCTGGCTTCAAAATTTCTGAACCGTATGGTCTGATTTATTAAAGCTTAATAGAGAAGAGCCTGAATGAGCCAGCACACGAAATGTATTTTCTAAAAATCATTTGGTATTAGTTTTTTAGCAATTTTTTCTTCTGTCATGGCACAGATCTTTTCTTGTTTACTGGATCACACAGGATCTCTTATGATAGCCTACCTTCCACAGTCCTGGAAAAGTTTACCAAATAAGGCCCTTAGCATGCTGTAAGAATATGGCAAATAAGTGTCAGAATTGTTTATTCTATTTTATTTTTATCTTAAATTTGTGCTTGGTCAGAGATTCAGAAAACATCGTGATCAAAGCATCAATATCCAAGGAAGTATTAGACGTAAGATGCTTCTGAATACTTTACATGTACAGGTCTATGTTAGCTTGATATAGCTGCTGAAATCTTCTAAGCACTGGCTACTCAGACTTTATGCCTGAATTTTTTCCCATGTCAATTTGTAAACAAAAAGCCATTTAAAGGCATAGTACCAAATGACTCAAGTAAAAAAACTGTAGATAAAAGCATTCAATAAAACTGAAATTGAAGATAAATACAAATATCCATCCCCCTCCTAGACAGCATTTTATTACAGTATAGGGGATCTATCGTGTAGTGGAAGTGTAACAAGTTAACGTCATTGTTTACCCAGTAGTGATTGACAATGCGTTTACAGATTCATATTCACAAAAAACAAAACAAAAAAAAAAAACTAAAATAACATGAACATGATTGTTTAGGAGGAAACTGTAAAAACAACAAACTAAATAATAAAATTGTTAAAAAGAACCAAGATGTTTATAAATTCCTACACCAAATATAGAATTGAAATCATAATTATATATAATCACAAATAATTCTACCAAGAATTGCTGAATCCCAAGTATAAAGTGCTAGAAAAGTTTCTTGCTGGATAATAAGATTGTAGAGTTATTACAGATTATATAACATATCCTACAGTGCTTTGTGCAGCTCACAAGCTGGAACTAGACAATTAACTTCCAGTTTCTTCCAGTGTCATTTTCTGGAACCTTAACAAGAGATAAATTCAGTGTTGTTCTCTAGTCCAATACAAACCAGAGATGAACATATAAATGCCTAATCATAATGTCAAGGCCTGGAACATAATAACTATACAGCAGCGTACAATTTTGTTACATTATTAACAAAACAAGATGCATGCTGATATGCCCCCACTAACGCAATCAATTTTGTTTTGTTTGTTAAAGGGAATACATGCTGATTTCTCAGTAGGATATTAGGAAGCAAACTCGCTTGTGTCTATTTATTAGATTACTTTCCATCATTTTTGTTTTTAGGTTTGGTTTACATTTGTAGTGTCAACACATCACGCCTGGGCTAATATAATTATCTGCTCTCTACACAGATATGTATTACAATAATCATATACACAGTCTTCATTTATTAATTTGAAAGAGCTTTGCTATAATTATACTGGGTTGGGGTTTCTAAGCTAAGCAAACATTGAATTGGGCTTTTAACTCAAGAACTGAATAATTATCCCACTAATAATTAACCATACAGCAACAAATTTTTTTATGCATTTCTTGCCAAAAAGTTGGAAAACAATGCTGAAATGATACTGGTTGAAAAATAAAATAAAAAGTTATACATAAGTATTCAGGAAGTTTTTAAAGTGAAATGGGCACCACACACTTAAACCTAAAAGTAAAAATTAGGAACAATTTAGAAACATTAAAGTATTTTATTAATCTGAAAAGCTATTTTGTGTTGACAATTTATCCGGAAAAATAACAGTACACTTCCTGGTTAGGAATGAGTGAATCCCAGAGGTTGGAACTCGAGTCCAAATCTTGCGAGTCCAAGTCTGGCTTTCTCCACTGACAGCTGAAGGGAGCGGGGAGGAAGGCAGTGAGTCTCCTGTAACACTGTCTTCCTCCCTGCCTTCCTTGCATTCTATGTCCATGGCTTTCTCCTTTGACAGCTGAAGGGGGGGAGGGGGGCGGTGTTACAGAAGCCTCACTGCCTTCCTCCCCGTCCCCTTAGTGGAGAAAACTGGACTTAGTGGACTTAGAATGCGGGGAGGAAGGCAGTGTTACACAAGAGCCTTCATATTATCTGACAAAAAGAGACCCCTTACACTAGTTCCTTGCCTGGATGTGCTTCACAACGTCACACTTATCTATATATCTTATGGGGCTTGTTTTACATTGTATAAACATTATTTAAAGTTTTTTTTTTTACATTTCATTTTTTTTCTCTTTATATTGATCAAACACTGATTGCCCTATTTTCCAATAAATTTTTGTTAGATTCAGTATTTATATTGAATTTAATGTTGAATCTATTAGAATTATTCATCAGTTTTATATTGACCACTGCTTATTTTTCCTTTCAAGTCTTCAAACATGCAATTCTTCTTCCAAAATTAAATAAATCCTCCCTCAACCCCTCCCTACTCTCAATCCACTGTTTAAAAGAGTTTTTAAATCCAACTTCTTACTCAACCCTCTTCTCTCTGGTTTTTGACCCAAATACTCAAATAAAACAACTTTTTCAAAGGTGGTCAATGGCCTCCTATGAGCTAAGTCAAAAAGCATATAGTTATAATAATAAATAAACTTAGCCACGCTAAATACACTAAGTATATATACAGTAAATTTACACTAATTACTACGTGACCCTTTAACCATGTCGTTTTTTGTGTTAAAATAATCATAATCTTTATCCTTTCACTATTTGAGTTTGTTGTTTTTACTTGCTTCCTTTACCTCAGCTGATCATATATTATATAACTGTATCATAGACACCTATTGTTATTTACACTTTTCTCAGTCCTTTGTGCCCAGTTCTTCAAATCTGTTTCAGTAGCACTGTGTCACATTGTTTTGCTTTTTTTGTCATTTTTGTCATTCTTAATTACTCTCTTCCAAATATTCATGGTGTCACATTCTCTGGCATTTCAGACACATTTTATTATAGCTATATTACTCTCCATGTCTTAGCATCACTTGGATGACATTTCTGTATCCTTGTAATAATTATAATTGAGTTCTGTAAGTGATGACTATGTCTCCAGCTCCATTCCTCATTAGCATTATTTTGCTTCTCTTCCACATAAAATGTATTCAGTGAAGGGTTACAAAAAGGGGTAAATACACTGGTCTAGTCTGGGCAGTAAATGGCATTACAATATGCCTGTCTTCCTGCAATACTACCGCAGAGCTGTTTACTGTACTTCCAGCTATGTTTCCATTAACATTAAAAAAGGTATTATGCTTAAAAAGTAAGATTGTCAATAAATCCCAGGGAAAATGATATGCACAATAAAATATAAACTATAATATTTACTAGCCACTTATGCTTTACATTAAGTCAGTGCCGTTTTTCTTTTCATGCTTTTCAATATTTGTTTAGTGCCATTATATTCTATTGAACATTATGAAACATTAATTGAACATTATTTCAACATTAAATATGAAATGAATTAATATTGAAATATAGAATGTTACAAACAAACCTAATAAGGAGGGACCTGCTTGTTTGACATTACAGTCCCTCTTACATCTTATGAGCAAGCTCGTACAAGCTAAGAATGCATGAGATTGCCTGTGGTGTTCTAAAACAACCAACCACTCAAACTTGCCACTCCTCAGTGTCATTTACCAGAGGGTGTCTCAATTTGGTTGTTTGATTTGTAATTCAAGCAGACTGTTCTAACTATCTATAGTTGTTCTCTCTTTGCATGATCTTTATTAGCACCTATGTAAAGACCCATGCAGACGTCAGGTGGACGTCACTGGAAATTATCTTTCCTGATTGTTTCTAGTAACAAATAAAAAAATGGTCACATTTTACAGGGGTAAATAGCTCAAGTTCCAATTTAAACTGAGCCAGAACAGAGATCCAGACCATTCTCCCCAAACCACTTTAACTTTCCCAATGATGTCATGAATTGTATCCTGTATTACAAATGGACTGTAAAACAAGAAATATATGAAGAAGAAAATAAAAAATATGGTCTCCCTTGGTCCACCCACAGACTTAGACCATGAATCTATGGCTTTGGTTTAAGTACCAAATTTGACAGGGTAGTTGTCACAAATATACTGGGGAGTGGACGCTCTCATTGCACTCTTGGCGGTAGAGTGAATTTGGGATGCTGGGCCTGATTTATTAAAGCTTTCCAAGGCTGGAGAGAATACACTTTCACCAGTGAAGCTAGGTGATCCAACAAACCTGGAATGGATTTCTTCAATGTCATTTGCTATTTGCTAGCAAATGCTTTGAATCCTGGACCAGATCCATCCCAGGTTTGTTGAATCACCCAGCTTCACTGGTGAAAGTGTATTCTCTCCAGCCTTGGAGAGCTTTAATAAATCAGGGCCGCAGAGTCTAAAAAGCCACCCATTATTCACCAGCGCACCCAGCAAGGGGTTATATTCTTGGCAGTGGATGGAGGATCCCAGGTTGCAGCCCACCGATACCTTGCAGATGCCAGCCAAATAGGATGATTGCTAAAGCTGAGTACATAAATTGTCAGACTGTAACCAGAGCCGGCCCAAGGGTCAGGGCCAGCAGAAAATAATCAAGCTCTGAATCAAGGCAGAATCAAGACCAGAGGAAACAGCATAAATACTGGGACATGTGAACTGGAACCCTGGCTTACAAAACCTATTGCACATGCATAGGTTGAAAAAGTGGGTAGAGTCAAATAGGAAGACTGATAGGCAGGCTGGTCCTCAGTTTGTTTTCACACTTTATGTGCCTCAAAAGCTACATTTTTTCGTGAAGCATAAGTTACATGAGTTAACCCAGGGCTTCTCAAGTTTGAAGATCTTCTTGATCTAGTGACACAGAAGAAATCTACAGCACCCTGTTAACCTGTTTCCTTCAACAGGAAATGCTGTAACTACAAATGTTAGCAGGCACCATGAACTAAAGGAATAGTAGTGTGTGTCTAATTGAAGATTAGTCCCAACAACATACAAATAACATGGAAAACTTGCTTTAGTTTAATTATTTTAGTTTAATAATTGTATTTACTTAATTAAATAACAATGCTACCGTGCCAGTCAATTAAAAAGAAATGAATCAAAGTATCAAAAGAAAACACACACACACATATATATATATATATATATATATAGCATATTTAGAACAGCTTAACCAGAGTTACAAAAGTACTTAGATTGAATACTGTAATAGAAATCTTTATGCACATTCAGGGTTAAAACCTTAAAAACTTGCATGGTTTTTCAGTGCAGGTATTTAATGAAAGTATCAACCAAAAACTACTACTACTAACAATTCAACACACAAAAGTAGTACCAAAGCATTTTGTTTTAACTCCGTGCTAGCTTCTATAATTAGCTTGAACAAATGTAACAAAGGTTTGGCTAAATAAAACAAGGGATAAATGTTTCAACAAAAGCTTATTCCAACAACTGCATTTATTTTTGTGAATAAGACTATTGAGTGTCCTGATGAAGCAGGTGCAAGTCATTGCACATCATAAGGATATAGGTATATTGGTGAGGAATAGCTTTGCTGCCTAAGGTATTATTGCACAGGTGTTATTTGGCACCGGATGTTTTCCACACTATTAAACTAACAAGAGAGGGAAGAAAATGAACACATTGCTAACACACAGAACAAGAAATTATTGTCACATCAACAATTTTGAGACTTTATTTCACAAATTACAAACTATGTGTGATTTTTTTTTCCTGCCTAGGAATGTACTTAACTGTCATTATAAGTTGCACATATAATGTACCATATTTTTCGCCGTATAAGACGCTCCGGAATATAAGACGCACCCAATTTTAAAGGAGGAAAATCTAGAAAAAAAAGATTCTGAAAGATTATTCCCTTTCTGATCACTCATGTGCCATTCATACCGGTATTCCCTTTCTGATCACTCATGTGCCATTCAAATTCCCTTTCTGATCACTCTATGCCTTTCAAATTCCCTTTCTGATCACGCTGCCATTCAAATTCCCCTTCTGATCACTCTGTGCTTTTTTTCCATTGTACGGCAGTTAGGACAGGGAACAGCAGGTGGCGCTGTGCCGGCTTCTTTCGCTCTGCTTTACAGACAGGAGAAGACACGTGCTGCTGCCAGAGAGAAGAGGAGACAGACGCTGCTGCAGCCAGAGACACACGCAGGATCGGGTATGGGTGAGTATATTATTTTAGTTATTTTATCACACCTTTGTCGTATAGGATGCACTAACTTTTCCCCCCCAGTTTTGGGGAAGAAAAAGTGCGTCTTATACGGCAAAAAATACGGTATATGAGAATTTGTCATCAATTTAGTTACCTGCTTAGATTATCTTAACAACTGTCGTTGTCTGAATCCCAAGAGTCATACTAGTTTAGGGCAGGAAACCAATAATTCAGAATTATTATGCTAAGTTAATAGTGATAGCTGCCAATCAGATTAAAATGTGCCCTGAAATGTCACTTTATGAGTGTAAATGTGATTGTTGGCCTTAAGAAAATACAATTTTACGATTGAGACTTTGATACACCATATTTAATCACGCTTAGGTATGAAAATGGTGGGTCCTTCAACACACACCCTTTCTGGTGCATGAAAGAAAAAATACCACTGTCAAACAACATAATGTCAGCCCCGGCTCCCAAGCCCATACTGGCCATCAGATAAAATGACAACACATAAATACAAAAATCTGTGGTTTTGCATCTATTGATATAAATGCAAGTTCCAGAACCAACATCAAGATCCCATTCTGAGCTTGTTTTGCTAGCAGAAAATGCATAGGATTTCATACACAACCACTGAAAATATCCACAATAGGACATATGTCTGAGCAGATCAAAAAGCTTGATAGGGAGCCTACCGGAAGCCATCCACTGGCCCAAATCCATAGGCTTTGCGGGATGCAGTAGACAGGGGGGGAGGTTACTAAAAACTCCCATTGTGTCACTGCTAGTGGTTCAAATTGGAGTCGATTCCAGCTCTCATTCGGAATATAAGAAATCAAATTTCCTATCTGACATTACAATACCTATCATTGATAGGTTCATTAAATTAGTGGTTTTGTATATTGTTTCTATATTTACGGTCATCCTGTAGCTACTAGATGCCCTCTGCTAAAGTTGCAGACTTATTGCCTAAGTGAACAATTACTTTAAATCACTGAAATACATGATTAGTGTGTCACAACGAAAGGTGTTTGAAGTCAAAATGAAGTAAAAAGCTGGTCCCCTGCCAACAAAAATTGCATTAGCCTAGTTGCTAGTAGACCTATAGGTCTGACTCAGTAGATGGAGTATCAGATCTCTGCAGAGGGATCACTGTTTTCTACAAAAAGAAGGGTCCCATAATTGTAGCAGCTGTCAAAGGACAGACTTTTCTTGCTTTCTAGCTTAAGCTGCTTTAGCATGAAAAAAAACATAAGCACATTCTGTTTTATGCAGGTCACTTGTATTTAGCTGGTTTAGACAGAGCTCATTTAGGTTTAACTGTCATGCCAGTGGCAATTAATTCCTGGCTATCCTACTGAGACTGGATATTGAATGGAGATGCAGCAGATTCATTAACTTATCCTATTATAGTTTTTCATTGTCCTCCAGTGTGTTCCTTGTTGGCACATGGGCACTGTAGCACAACTGGCCATGTGTGCTCTTTTTTTTACCCCCAGTTCAAGATCTGCTGCACATGGATTTGCAAATAGCTGAAACTAGGTAAAATTAGGGTACTTAACTGCTTGCATTTGCATTTAAAATTTAATGCTGTCATTGTGAAAACAGACCCCCCCCCCAATTCTCTGTATACCTGGAGCTTTACATTTCTATACAATAGTAGATTTTTATTGCAAATCTTTGTAAGAAACAAGTATATTAATTGTTGTATTCTGATCAATGGCAACTGTGATGTGACCTTGACCCCATACAGGGGATCTTGTTAGCAGATGCACCTTTGATACCTTTACTACAGATTAGCCTCAATTTATAAAATCTACCAATTTATGAGTTTCTCCTCACCAATTTATGTAATAGCTAAAGATTGGTCATTTGTTAAACTTATCTTCCAGCCCAGGTTTCTAGGCATCTAAATGCTAGTTTTGCCTAAAGTCGACAGCAAGCTTACAGTACACTTGCACCTTATATAAACCTGTGAAAAAATGTCTCAAGCAAACTTTACAGGCATGTCTGTGCAGAAAGAAAGAGATAGGTTTAAATTATGTTACTTTATTTAAATTTAACCTCTAGGCACGAATTTTGTCAACATAAAGCTTTGAAATAAGCTTTGACTACTTTGCTGTAATGTGTAAATTATTTTCTCATGAAACATTTACACATTTTAGGTAGGGATTAAATGTGTATGACCTCACAAACTGTTGCCAAAAATAAAGTGAAAACTTTTATTTTCTGTTTTAAAGCATACTTAAATCTAAGAACAAAAATTCTTATATTACAGTTTACCAGCCTTTAGATATGGTGGCTACTTTTTAATTTTAAGGCTTCTTTAATTTTCAGCTTGTGATTCTTCAATAACAAACTTTTTGTCCTAGAGTGACAATTAGGGATAAGCGAGCGGGTTTTTAAAACTCTATCTCGCTGAGAATTCGGCCGTTCTCGCTTACCGAAATTGTAAGTGAGAACGGTCGGTGTAAATTCGCCAAACAAGATCGAATTTAAAAAAAAAATAAAAAAAAAATTGGGACAAGTCTTCCCATTCAAAACCTCTAGTGCTCTCTGATTGACTGAGGAAAGCTTTCCTCAGCCAATCAGAGAGCACTAGAGGTTTTGAATGGGGAGACTTGCCCCCCATTTACCCTCTAGTGCCGGGGATCACACACAGAATTCCCAGGGCTGCATGAACAACTGCAGTCCTGAGAATCAACTTTGGTAATTACCTCTAGTGCCGGGGATTGTAATGATTTCCTCGATCTTCCAATGGTTTCGCGAAATCAGTTCCCGAAATATCGCAGACCCATCGGAAGTTCAAGGAAGGCATTCTCGCTCATCCCTAGTGACAATGGTATTTATCCCACTGTATCTATGGAAACATAAATTAAGGTTACAAATGCCTCCTCTTTTTCTCTTCCCCATAACATAAAGGTAAAGGGTTCTGTAATCCTAACAAAAAAATAGAAAAATTGTAATTTATAAGTGTGCAGTATAGGCAGAGAGCTTAGGAAGCTGTGAGAGAAAAAATAAACTATGGCAGGAGTAACAGGTCTTCTGTGTGCAAATTTAACACACCGTTATCGGTGGGCTCCTGGTCCTCTGCCATTCCTCCCCAGACACCATCATTTGTTCACAGAAGTCTTGGGGCAACTGGGAAAGCACAACTAGCCCCCACATGCTAAGTGGGGGCTTGCTATAAGTGAAGAGTGCGGAGTTAGATTGGGGGACTGGCGTCTAGTGAGCACTGGCATTTGACCAGTGCCTTACAGATACATAAGTAACCACAATAAGCTACATAATGTAACATTTCAGATAACATATATCAGCATATTCTCTTGATTATGCTAACATATATGTGAATTCAAATTTTAGAACTATGCAGAACTCTAGTTAAAAAGAATTTCCTCTTGTTTAAAAACTTTGCCCACATTGACCTATAGATTAGAGCTATAGTACATAACATTTCAGACATACAATATGGTATGGAATGTATGTTAACCACTAAAAAATCAACAGATGCTTTCAGTTGTAAACAATATGTATTTTATCAATAAAGTTATATGGTAAAATGTTAGATGGCACAATTCACTCTTTCCCTAACCCCCTTTAGTAGTATGCGTCACAGTAGGAGGGTAAAGCTGTCCATCAATAAATCACACTTGCTACTTAACTGTGTTCCTCATTTTGTGAGAAATAAAAATAGGATCCAGGCAAGTAATATTAACTTTTATTTTGATACGCAGTGATTTACATATTATGCTGACATAGTCATGTCACTATCTAAAGGATCACAAGGTCCCTAACATAGTCATATGTCAGTAACACTGTCTACGATTACTTTTTAGGAGAAGCCAATTAACCTAACTGCATGTTTTTAGGATGTGGGGGGAAACCCGAACCCCCTACCTAAATGAAGCCATAAGGAAACATCTGACAAAAATCATATGTGATGAAAAGAAGACATGTCAGCACACACAAAGATCCACAACAAGGACAATACTAAGGTGCTTTAATGTAAAGTTTTAACTGGGTTGTAATGTATCGCAATCTTTTGGGCTAACCTACTTAGAAATCTGGAGTCTTAGGCAGAGTTTTCTGAACCCAAGTGTATATTCAAAATAAAGACAGGCTAGTTTAAAATGAATTCTTTTAGTAAGTCAGTCCCTTAGATACCAACACTGCTTAGCAATGTTCTTTAAATAAAGGTTATTAAATAATTTTGCCCATGGTGCTCTTCATGCATAAATATGTGATTTATTAAACATGTCCACAAAAAGAGATCACCAATACATTTTATTGACATTTTCATCTAATTGTGTGGCATTTTTCCTCTGACAACTTCATAAAAACTACAAAATGTACCTTATACAGGTAAAGTCGTTCTATTTCACCAGTTGTTAAGATATCATTAATAATCATGTGTACAAAACTAGCAAACAAAAGCATTAGTCCCTGGGAGATGGCTGCAAATTGCAGTAACAAATCACTGCCTGTGTATAGAGAGCTCATTACTCTGGGGTGTACAAAAAGTGTTACATCAACTATATTCTTTGTGATTAAGCTCACCCTAATTAGCCTGGCAAGTACTCTAGGGAACGTCTGGGGCCATTTGACATTGTGATATTTCATAGGGGTGAGGGGGATGGAAAATTATTCAGGGACCAAAACTGGAAAAAGAATGTTCATTTAGGCCATTTTCCATAGTAGAAAGATGGCTAGAATTTTACTCACTCATCCTAATTTACCAATGCATGGAGCAAACCTTTATAAATAGGCTTTCTCCATATTTTTTTTTAAAGATTTTCTGTTTTGTGTAACCCTTATACCCTTAGCAGTAGTTGGAAGTTTGCCTTTTTTTGATAACCCATTGGCTGGAAGCATTTGACCTTTGTCAACTTTGCCGCTGCTGTGTTAACTGCAGTAGAAAGCCATTGATCAAGGCAATCAGATCCAGTTTACACTTTTTTTATTTTTTTACACCTACATATTTTTTAAAAATGTGCTTTTTCCTGCTTAGCACAACATTTATATAGAAGACTTAACACAGTACATGGACCTCCTGTATCCTTTAACTTTCCCACCTTGACAAGTTTTTTCTACAGGGACCACCGTAAAAAGGAGATGATTTCTTTAACTTTATTTTGCTACTTAAAGAGCAATTTTCTTCAAATATCGTCGAAAATGACCACAAATTGGTCTGTTAGGTAAAATTATCTTCATGTGAAATTGACATTGCTTAGTCTATCAATAATAAATATAATCAGCATATCAGCATTGATAGCATACAATTGCTGATTGTTAACCATTGCAGCTCTTATACCTGCAAACTTTTTATGGACCAAAGCAATTTTCACAATTACAATATGGACTTTTATTTTATTATTACTTTTTAAATATTGAAAATAACAAAAAATTGTACAATTTTTTGGGACTACAAAGGCATTCTTTTGCCAATATTTTTATTCTTTTTGACTAGTATTAGCTCTAAAGAAATTTTCCATATAAATAAAAATTGTACATTTTATTATATAATGTGTCTCATTTTAAATAAAATGATATATTAATATAAAATATAACAATGATTATTTGAATTGTATATAAAGTTATTTGCAAATTAGGTCTTTTATTACTTGTGCTTATCCTAAAGCGAATCTAAATAAAAAAAAAAAAATCCCACTCACCTTCTACAGAGCACCAATTCCTCTGGCTCTGTCTTTTTCGGTTGTGTGCTTTCCTGTAATCCAACTTCCTCCCGGCGCAGAGGAAGCGCTGAGCACTGTCTTTAGCCTCCATCTTCTTTTTTTCTTCTGGCTACATCACAAAGAGTGCCAATCTCACTGCACGTGCATTTTTTTACCATTACAAGAAAAAGCCCCAGTATCGGGCATGCACAGAAGGAGCAGCAAGAAGCTTCCTGGGTTGCATGATGTAGGTATCCCTTTTGTCTACCCTTCTACCGTCTACTACTTCTCTGTAAACTAACTATTTTGGTGATAGGTCCGCTTCAAATGGGACTTTGAAAAAAAAAATACTCTGCTGCCTCTTCCTACTTCCCATCAGCACATCTGTCCAAACCTATTGTTCTCTCCTTATCACTGGCTTCCTTATCCTAAGAACCCTCGATGAATACGTTTTGTTAAGCCCTATACTGTTAGAATTGCTGTTTCTTCCAAGAATCATCTGCACCAAGTAATATTTATACAGCAAAATACCAACCTAACTTTTACTTTCAGCTTTTTTACTGTTCTTTTTTTTTTTACATATACAGTGTATATATATATATATATATATATATATATATATATATATATATACAGTGTACTTTCCTCTGCCCTTAAATTATTATCACTATTAATGATATTTCTAAATATAAAAAGCTATTGTGTGACCAAATCTATTTTTTTACTTATACCTAATAAATTTCAAGTTAAAGGTAATTCAGATCACATTTTTCACATTACTTTTACACTGATGAGAATATACAAGTTTAACCAAATTTTACATGAGCAATATACAGTTTCTACTCTGACAGAATCATTTTCTTAACTGTATTCTACTTTTACCTTATATTACAGCCAAACACCCTAAGGATTCTACTTTAGCTTTGTGCCCATCCCTTGGTAATGTTGTGGTGTGCTTTGTTATGGAACAATATAGGAAATGCATTTTCCAGTGGATGCTTACCACCAAAGAAAATCTGTTATATTCTCTATGGAGTTGCAGTTGCAATAATAATATATTATATTTTTTTTATTATATTGCATAGACAGGAGAAAGAGCATGGCATTACCATGATATTAGACCACATAGATGAAAAAAAAAATAACTTTTTTTCCCAATTTTATAGTTATGGTCAAATGTAACATTAACCCAATGTGTTATAAATACTAATACATTGTACAACTACAACAATGTTACTACTGTTATCAACAAAAACAATAGTTATAATAGTGATATTTAAAAGAATACATTTAGATATCAACATAAATGACAACTTATTATAAAAAAAAAAGTTTATTTATGCAAATGAAGGAAACTGAGCTAGGAGTAGAAATGTGAGCTAAGAGTTAGAAAGTTCATAGCTAAATAAAGTATCATTGATTTTCCTTGTATCCATGGCTGTATGAAGCCTGTTTCATTTGGAGGTTCCAGGTGTAAAGAGATATATTGTAAGAAATTACACCCTAAGCCCATCTGTTTTTTTTCTTTTAAGTTCCTACAGTCATGAAAAAAAACTCTGGCTACATTGCTCCGCTTGTCTGGGGACCCCACTTACACCTGCAGTAATTCCATTTTTCATAGCCTTCATCTGGGATAAATGATGCCTAGTGTCATTCAACCAGGAAGACAAAATAAATAAAAAAATACTGTTAGTGTCATGGATTCACCCCCTGAGTGGGCATCACCATAGGCCCCACACTCACCATGTTGTAATGTGCTAAATAGCTGCACATTGGAAGGAGGGGGTAGAGGAACAACACAGTCTGACACAGTCTGAACCTAGGTGTTTATTACTTTAATAACTGCTAAGAGAAATATGAAGAATAGTAGGGTGGTTGTCATGAACCACTGCTTGAATAAAAAGTATCTCATTCTGAAGATGAGCAGCCGGGCATTTGGTGAAAGAAATAGACCTGGTCTGACCAAAATTAAGACAGGGTTATCAAGTGTTGTAGCGGTACCAAAAATGTTTCTTTGGCTAATATGTTCTTTATTTTTTTTTTTTTTGCTGGGAAAGCAGAAGTAGGCTTTTGTTTATAAATCATGTTAGAAGTTCAAAGTTTGTAGAGTTTGTGGCAAACCATCCTGAAGTTGTTGGTAGGCAAATTTTATTCTTTAGCCAATGTGTTGGTCTAATATGCAAGCTATTGTCAAACAAATAGCATGGAAGCTGGGCACTACAATAGGGGTACAGGCTGATTCTAAAATTAAGAAAACAAAAATGAAAATAAACCATATTTCTTTCTACACATAATTGTCAACTCTTCCTAATATCAATAACATACATTACAAATATATTTCCTGTAAGGGTACTGGGTTATCCATTCCTACAGATTATTGACTCTTGTGACCAGGGACAATGCTATGTAGAGTATTATAGGTTGTTTCCTAATCCTGGCAGCCAACCTTCTACATTTTCAGCCAAAATTCATTCACAAACTTGACTAAACCTCATCCTTAAGCAGTAGCAGAATTAGCAAAATAAAAAAAGAGTTACAGCTTTGGAGCTGTAAAACATATTTTATAAAGCTGTTTCCTGGACAAACAATTTATATATTTTAAAGAAACAACTAAAATGACAGCTTCCTCTCTCTGGGAATTTCGATTCAGTTTAGATAGGTCAGAGTTAAAACTATCTAGAAGATCATAGCATTTTACATTGTTTATTTTTTTTATAGGATTGAACTAATTTTCCAGCAGGACCTTTTTGAGAATATGTAGTTTTCCCAAGGCATCAATAAGATTTTGCCAATAATGTGTCAAAGTATTTTATGTATCAGTCATTAGTTAAGTAAACATCATGTTTGTTTTAGCGTTTAGATTTCAGACAGGAAATATATTTTTTTCTGTAAATGAGAAAAAAAGTACAGCAGTTGAGACAGTGTACCTTTTTCTGAAACCTAAAAGGGTGGGAATAATATTCAGAAGTACTAAGAGTTCCAAAGGAAATCAGGAATTTGTGAAGAAGACAAGTACAGAAAAATGTGTTCTTCCTCTTCAGGAAAAAGCAGCCAAATAACCAAGGAGGACCTGAACAGAGAGAGGTATGAGTTGTACAGAAAAATACAAGAGATTACAGGAAACCAGTGGTCATTATATCTGCCTGAAAAAAATGACCCCAGGGTTGTAGTACATTGATATCTTCAGAAACATACAGCTGACAGCTTTAGGGCCACTTTAATGAGACCGTTCAGTGGCAGATTTCTGTAAGACCTCTACCTCTTTTGTGAAGGTCACCAGGAAAGCAAAATCACTGATATCTCCATTAGCTATAAACCATAAAAAAGGAAATAAAGCTAAGACTACAACATAGTTCTCAGCATTTTACAACATTTTCCAGACACTTTGCTGGTTAGCTAATTATTTTTCAAAAAATATAATATTTTTGTATAATTGTATAATATATTGTATTGTATATTGTATTGTATTGTATAATTGTATAATATGTATAATAATACACTCCTGGAAAACCAGAGATCATATTTTACTATATTCTGAATGCGCCCTCAATTTTTTTTTCTTTTGAAAATCAGACCTTAACAGGCATATGTTTTAAGAAAACAGCATATTTGACAAAAAAGCGATACTAACAAGGATTTTTTTAAAATAGCTAGTCAAAATTAAAAATGGCCACATCTCCATGGTCTAAAATGGACAAATCCTAAAACATAGGGATGAGCTGGCACACATGTTTTGGACAAAAGGACTAACTCAAATCATCTTTATCGTGTGTGGCACTGAGAAAGGAAAAGATTATCCTAATGCAATAGCAATTCACACTGGTCTCTCTGGGCCATATGCGCATAAAATAACTACATACATGATCCCACAGAGATTTAAACCTCAAAAGCTGTCATCTTAAAGAAGAAAGCAATATATAATAATAAGAACCCATGAAATGGTAAACTGGATATTTGACCAAATGTGGCCAAATGATGGATGACAGAGCGTTGCCTTTCTAACAAGCCGAATTACCTGTACCATATGCAATGCAGATAATTTTTTTTTCGTCTACCTACAGCATTAGATACAAGGGCAGAATAGAACTGTTTTAATACCATCGGTTGGTATGTTTATTAGAGTAATTAAAAAAAAAATAATAATGCATTATAGGAATAATAGATTTATTCTAGTGTCCATTTTCACTGGGAAAGAAAGCAATGGAAAATCCCTAAAGGATCCTGAAATTCCTAAAGATGAGGTAAGGGGAATTTTTTGATGGTTTCCAGTTGTAGGGGGTATTTTTCCAAAAGGGGGATTCCACTCAAAATCTTAGTTTCTTAGAAAATAAGAGTAAAACCTTCAAAAGGAACACAGATAACACATGTTGTATGTAACACCAGGTAAAAACCTAATGTATCTAACAATGACTGTTCATGTGTGTTTTTTCTGCCCATTGACACACGTAATCTCCTACGCCTACCATTACATGATAATTATGTGATAAACCCCTAAAACATCATGATTAAACCTGAAAGAAAATAAAAATGCCTATGCATAGGTCTTTAGTGACCCTCCTAGCACACATCTCTAGCTTACCTATATAATGCCAACAACGGTACTGGCATTTGCACTTCCAAACAAGTTGTGCTGCTTCTTTTGCAGTGGAATTTCAGTATTTTGCTGTGTTGTATATGTCACATGATTAGCTTAAAATCATTACAAACTACTAGCCAGGTAAATAGTTCAAATATATGTTCAATTAGTATAGTTCAATTGTGTTTGAGCTGTTGGCTTAGTAGTCAGTTTTCATCGAATTAAAAACATCAAAGTCGTATATAGGAAAATGCCAAACTCCACAAACAGTACAGTTCTTCCTCAGCTTGTCACACTTACCTCTACCTCACTAAAGCGCAGGCGCCCCTCTCCTGCACATGCAGGCAGTTCTGCCTTTGGGCGTGCCTGCGTTCCCAAGCTTTATCAGTTTCGCCCATCCCGCCGGCCAATCAATAGCCTCCTATTCATCACTGGCTATTAAACTAGCTCAGACATAACACTCAGCATTTGTGCAATGTGTCTCCACTAGTTCTGAGCCCTAGCTTTGCTGAGGAATTTCCTTTACACCTGTTGCTTAATCAATGTTTCCCATCTAACTCCTGTGTTAACCCCTTATTGCCCAGTCTGATTTTTCCCAGCCTATTCCCTTGTACCGTTCCAGTGTTCCCTCTTTCTGTGGATATTCCTGTGTCACCTGTTCTTCTTGTCACTTCCAGTGTCTCCTGTTTTCCTTGTGTCAACAGTGGCGCTGTGTCACTGGTGTCTATTTCCTGGATCCCTGGTATTTGACCCTTGACTTGTGACCTGACCTCTCTTGCTTGCTGCTTGCCTTGACCCCAGGCTTCCTTGACAATTCCTCTGCCTAGTGATTTGGTACTGTGTATCATTCTGCCCACCCTGATGTGCCCAAGGACTGCAACCTGGCAGTAACCAGCAGTGCAACATCCCCACCACTAGAGGCTCTGGAGAAGACCTGGTTACTGCTTAGACTCTGCGCCTTGGCCCTTTTCAGGGCTCCCACTATTTCTGTGCAAGCCTTAGCACCCCTAGTGGCCCCAAATGTGACACAGCTCTTTTTCAGTATGGAAAGTGTCCAGGAGAACTTAACTTTGCCGTTCATTGAATTTTAGACTTGGAATGACTGTTACATACTGTGTCCATGAGTTTAAACTTTAAATATAGGCGTACACTGATGTTTTTTTTTAAACTTTATTTATTAGAAAATAATTTCACAGCATACAAACATTATATCACCTATCAACAAAAAGGAAGGAGGGGTAGTGAAGGGAAGGGGAGAAGCTCACATTAAACAACAAAACTTGTAACAATGTACAGACACACCTAAATTACAAGACAGAAATAAAACAAAACCATGTCCTGGTACCAACACTCAAAATACAGGTATAAAACATCACACTCCGTCAAGACCAGTGTACCTGAGATACAGCATAGAATATAGGCCCTGAGAAAATACTACTTCATCCTGATACATTATATATATATACCCAAACGAGTATTTGAATTATCTCTCTCTCATTAACAGGAAACACATATATAAATTTGTAACATTGTTCCAAAAAAGATATACCGTCATCATCTTGTATTTGTGTTTCCAGCATTTTTCAAAGAACAATATTTTTTAAGATAGAACCACTTCTTCTACCTCATGCGGCTGAGACTGGACCCACACACTCATAATGGTAATGGCTACCAATACGCAGACACTTATCCAGGCCTTTGATGATTGAGACGTGACAACAGTAGTGGTGTTGTCCCAATAACCAAAAAGCAGAAGGGACGGGTCATCTGGTAGAACATAGCCCGTCACATTGCTCACCTATAGTAGTATTTTTACCAGAATTCAGCAATACGTGGGTAGAACCAAAGATGATGAGATAATGACGCAGAAAATCAGTCACATTTAGGGCATTGAAGATGCCAAACCCTGGAGCGGCTTTAGCATTCAGATGGCCTAAATACCTTATTTGCCCTGTGGACTATCATGAATTGAGATTCCCTCCAGATTTCCTTAATCATACTTTGCCTAACCATTTGGTAACTATGTATTGTACGGTCCACCATGTCCATATCAGAAAAATCCCTGTGATAACGTTTAACATTATTCGCAGACAAAGGCTTTGTGAAAGCAGGTAATAAGTACGCATAAATATTTGAGAAATTTGGAGAGGAAAAGATAACATTCAGTCAAAATCATCAGGCTGCAAAGCTGTCTCAAGATTGCTCGCTAAAGAACACAAATAGGTCATATACTGCCCCAATATATTGGGTGCAATTCCAAAACAGGGATAGCATATATAAACTTCAGTTCTGCTAGTGACATTCTAGAAGAGCCCTCCACGTGGAACATGTCCCCACATCACCGTAAACCTCTTTTACTTCATTCTTTAAATGCATGGCATTGGGCTTGTGGGAACATTGGATTACCACTTACTGGCAGATAAGTAGACACACCTATTGGTACCTTTAATCGTTTTCAAAGTTCTTTCCATGTGGCAACAGTATCCCTGATCAGATCATTACACCGTAATGGTGGTGGAGGTGGTAATAGTGCAGAGATTGAACAGTGTAGCAAAGCACGCAATTTCTAAGGGTATACCAGTGCACTCTCCAAATTACCATTAGAGCAAGAAGAGGTTTCCTTGACCCTGTCCACCACATGTCTAGCAATACTGGCCAAATTTTATAGTCTAACATTGGGGAAACCAACATCACCTTCAGTTTTAGGTAAATACAGTTTTGCTTTATTTATTCTCGGATGCTTACTTTTCCATAAAAATTTAGTAAAAGCGTTATTGAGAGTATTTAAATCATTATGCGGTATCAATAATGGCAGTGTCTGCATAGGGTAAAGCAGTCTGGAAAGGATACCACCTTTATTAAAAAACAACTGCCCATAAAGGAAAAGGGCAAACTATCCCATGTTTTAGGTTCTTTCTGTATCTTGGCTATTAAAAGGGGTTAGTTCAATTTGTACGATGAGGAAGGCATACGACTGATGAGTAGGCCCAAGTAGGTGACATGATCAATAGCAAGCTGAAAAGGAATATGTCTACTCCAGTTAGCAACTTGAGACGTAGACCTAGACTGGGGGAGAATTTCGCTTTTACCGAAATGTAATCCTCGACCCGAAAACCTGCCATATCTGGTGAAAAGTGATTGAATGACAGTGCTGTCTATTTGTGGATTGGCCATAAAAATCAAGATATTGTCCGCAAAAAACGCGGTTCTCAACTCAACATTGTGCACTGGTATACCATGGAGGAGTGGGGTGTGGTCCAAATACCACACCAACGGCTCCAGCGCTATATTGAAAAGAAGGGGGGACAAGGGACAACCTTGTCTGGTCCCCCATGTAACTTAATAGTTTGGGACAAAAAGCCCGGGGGTTTGCACTTTAGCCATAGGTGATTCGTACATAGCTGCCAGAAATTGAACAAAAGGGCCACGTATGCCAACATAATCAAGTACTGTAAATAACCAAGGGATAGCTACATTATCAAACGCTTTTTCTGCGTCTATTGTGATAATGGCTAAGTCAAGTGTTGGGTGAAGTTTAGCAGTCTCCAACACCACCAGTACCTTGCAGATATTAGTCACTGTGGCTCTGACCTGGACAAATCCCACCTGTGAGGATGAGATAAGTGAAGGAAGGAGTTTAGCCAGCCTGTCTGCAAGAATCTTGCACAGTGTTTTTCCATCTATATTTACTAAGGAGATGGGGTGGCAGGATGCGGCAGTACAAGGATCTTTACCTTTTTTCAGAATAAGCCTGATATATGCCTCTTGGCTAGAAGGAAAGTAACAACCCCTTTCCCACATGACTGAGTATAACACCCCTAGATCATCCACAATATCATCTTTTGAAATGTAAAGCCGTCAGGACCAGGGGCTTTGCCATTTTTTAGTGCAGATATAATCACAAAAATGTATTGTGTGGTAATTGGCGCATTTAGTATATCTAAATGTAGTCTACGCAACTGTACTTCCGATAAAAAGGCAGCAGCATCTTAAGTGTCTCCCGTGGACGAGGAGTAAAGCTCCTGGAAAAATTGTGCTAAATGGTGATTAACATCGCTGGGGTTAGTAACAGTGTCTCCGGAGGAAGTGTATAACCTAGGTCTGTATGTAGGCTTTTAACCAGGACGAACCAAATTTGCCAGCATCTTGCCTGATTTGTTGCCATATTTGTGGTATTCCAAAGATTTATATTTGCATTTCAGCTGTTCATATTGCAATAATTCAGAATCAAATTTGTGTTTAGCCTCATACCAAGATTGTTTTGTGGCTATAGTAGGGTTATTTGGTAAATCTTGCTGTGCCTGCCTAAGCTTTTGCTGTGCCTCCAGAAAACTAGCTAGCTTATGTTTTTTCCTTTTCGCCGTGAACGAGAACAACTTCCCTCGCAAAAAGGCCTTACAATCTTCCCAGAAAAGAATTGGGTTATCCCTATAGAAGCTGTTATGTTGAACATATTCAGACCAAGCTGAGGAAAGAACATTGCAGAATTTCAGGTCTTTAAGTAAAAAAGGAGGGGAAATGCCATGGGACGTACTCCCCCATAGGATTTGGATTTTGCAGCTTGAAGGAGATTGGTAACAAAATCATACAGGATTGTGGAAGAGGTCCAACCCCACCCACTGAAGCAGAACATCTATCCTCACTCTCCAACAATATTAAACCATGTAGTGTAGGACACTGTTCTCCAAGTCCTCCACTTTGTTTTGTAGTGCAATTACCTTAGCCTCCAAAGCTGTAATAAGTGATCTAGTTGAGGAAACATCATTCTCACCTAAAAAAATTCTTTGCTCAGCTGCGTTAATGCGTTGGGTATGCTCACGCATATCCTTGCATATCAACTGGATACCCCAGTGCACTCCTGCATCTAAAGCTTCCATAAGAGTGGGCTTCAGCAGATCTTCAACTCTATCTGCAATTCTTACCGGGTCTGGCGCTACTGAAGGTTCTTCGGGGCTTCCTTGAGAGGAGACTGGGGCATGTGGCTATGAGGAGGACGCCACAGCCGCCATCTTGGAAGGCGCGGTCTGCTGCTTTTCTCTTCTGCCCATGGAGATCGGATGGTCTGGAACTGGAAGTCCCACTGATGTTTTAATACTTTAAAATTCATATACCATGTAAATTAAAGGTCAAAGATTCTGAGTAGCTTGGAGCTCTCATGCTACATTGTCTTTTTCAATATATATAGAGAGAAAGAGAGGGGTTAATACCTCTAGGTTTTAATCCTTCCCTAAAACTAAGACTCTAATTAAAGCCAATATAGCTTTCCTTCAATGGTAAGTCCACTTTTTATTGTGCTAACATTTTTCTTTGTGCATTCATTTGTCATAGGGCTCAGACTTCTGGTAGCCTGTTTGCTATGTCACAAACAGGGGTGTAGTCGTAAAAAAGAAGAGGGGGCACGGTACTATCCATGGTAAGTGCGCATGCGCATCATTGTTATGTAAACTTGCCCACCCCACTACACCCCTGGCTATGTGTCACTCAAAGGGGAAGAAATTTACCCTAGAGTGATGTTATGATACCAGAACTCGCCCACTCTCCTATTGCAGGTCTGGGCCTGCGATGAGGGAGTGGGCGGGTTGTGTTCAGTGAGACAACCTGCCCACCGCCCTGAGCCTGCAATTCCATACGGGGAACATGGTCCGCGGCTCTGGCCGGTCCACCCCCCCCCCTCCGTGGGGTCAAGAAAAGGACCCTGCCAGAGCTGCGGACCACCAAAGAATTCTTTGCAAAATAGGAGTGCTCACCTTCACTACACCCCTGGTCACGGATATGATGTGTGACAGTTTGGATGAATATGGATGGGTGTATTGAAGTGTACATAGAGATAACACAGAGACTTGCAAGTAAAGATGTAACAATCCAATAACTATATATATATATATATATATATAATTATTATTATATATAAAATGAAACAAACTTGGCTTTAGAAATCAGTTGCAGTCCCATGAGTCCCACCCATTTTGATATAATACAAAGGACAGTGCTTGACCAATGCTGACCAATGATCATCCTTAATCAACATTTTACCTTATAAAGATGCCAACTAAAAGATGATTTGCATTCCTCTATGATGGCCTAATGAAAAGTATATGTAGGTTCGAAAGACAGTATCGTGTTGGGGAGACATTATTGATATTGAATGATGTACCCAAAATCTTTCAAAAGAAATTATAAGGACCCAGTAAAGGATCAAATAAAATAATGTATTTTATTAAAATGAGTGTTTTAAATAATTTGAGTTATTTAATATTAGGTTAATGATTAAGGCCTTGTTTACATGAACCTTTTCATCAACTTTAAAATGCTTTGTTTAAGTGCCTATGCTTTAAAAATTTCTTTTATTTCCAATTTGTCAATACACACCAAATCACTTTTTAAAAGCAATGAAAACACAGGCTGTATGATTTGGTGACTCTAAAATGTTCATAAATGCATATAAATGCTTCCATTAAACTTTATAAAAAGGTATAGGTGCATTATATGTGGGTGTTTATGAGCATTTAAAGATGTGTACAAGCTTCAAGGATGCCCTGTAGTAGCCTGGCTTATAAATACCTGGGGAAACACATACAAGTATTGTATGTGCATTCAAAAATATTCTAAATAATGTCTGCGCAAACTAGGCCAAACATAATGTTTATGAACTTGCTTAAAGTTTTTTATTCAGTTTATATATGTTTTGCTGTTGGCAAGTCTTATTAGAGGATCTTCTGTCAAGAAGATCCCCATACTGGAATGGACAGCTTCTGACTATAGAACCCTATGGGCTCACAGTTATTGCCAAGGCTGGCATGCTGGTCTCAATAAGTATACCATTAGCTGGCTTGTATGGCAACTCCCATCAAAGGCTTCCCAGCCAGGTACATTGGTTGAGCTACCTTTAATGTCCTATCCCACACTGGGTCTGATTTATCGAAGGAGAATTAACACTTTCATGGGAGAACAGGAGTGGTCCAGCAAACCTCTAATGGATTTCCTAAAAATATTTTGCTACTAGTTGGCAAATGTTTTCAGTCCTAGACCTGATCCATTCCAAGTTTTATGGATCAACAAAGTTCTTCTATGATAGTCTATCTTCTCCAGTCTTGAGGAACATTAATAAATAAGGCCCACTGTATGCATATTTTTTTAAAGCAAGGAGTACTGAAAAACAGATTTACATACAATTACCACATTACATTTAGAAAATGTATCAATGCATTTTTGTTGTCTTTACTAAATGCAATGCATTTTTTATAAAACAAACAAAACTGTATTTTAAATACATTTTTATCATTGATAGCTACCGTACTTGATGGGTAGAAAACACCAAGATTTTTATGTCAATGAGGTGGCTGAGCTTGCGCCACAGGGGAGCTAAAAACTGTTAATGACTCCAATTAAGAAGTGAGATCGTCATTTGCACTTTTGTATTATCTCCCAGGCAAGTTACAATAAAGCTGTAAAAAAATACAGAGAACCCTAAAAAAAGGAAAGTTGATAAGGAAAGTGTTGTTTACTGGACTCATCTGACTCCTAATATGCTAATATTGCTACATAACTATTCTTTTATGATTTTTGTTAATTAGGATAGTCTGAACCAACTATAATTATAATTAATTTGATAGAGACTTTAATTATGCAACGTATTTTCATGGGAATTATAGAAAAGTCTATTTATCATGTGTGTATAGATTTTCTGCCTAAAGTGTTTATATTTTAAACATACAGAAGCTGAATAAAGCCCCTGTCTAGCCAAATATTTGTGGGATTGTAACTCTGCTTGGAGCCTTTATCAACTTTTATTATTACTGTCTGTGTCTTTCTGCCACCATGTTCATCACCCCCCTCCTTATTAGTCCTACTATCATGGGCTGTCAAGGAGAAAGTCAAGGAGAAAAATTTGAGGCTCTAACTCTGACACTCAGCTCTCTTCCATTCTGCGAAATCTGGTAAAAACATTTTGGTTTAAGTTGAGGTTTAAAGACTGCCAAACCTTATCTAGTCATCATGCTGCCCAATGCAATGTATCATTTGTAAAGTCTCCAACCCTTGTGTCATGTGATTGTTTCTTTTCTTAAAGCAGCATAGTCTTTACACGATTTATGCAAATCTGAAAATCTAGTTTTTATCTCAAAACACCATCAAACAAAAGCATGTAGAAGTGGTTCCATGCTTCTTTAACTTCAAATGCCTTCTCGAAACTCACAAAACTGATTCGTAGTTTTCACATTTATGGTGCTGTCCCCTCTAACTGTGTTGTCCTAGGCAGTGCTCTCTTGGTTCTACTACAGTAAAGACACATGGAGCTTAAATGAACCTCTCCAAAGTTTGCTGGATCATCAAAGTTCTCCCATTATAGTCTATCTTCTCTCATCCTGGAATTTTGTGCTTGGAATTAACCTAGTTAAAAATGGGGCTAGCATATTACTAAATTTTTCAGTTATTTCCACCAACTAGGACAACTCAGAGCCATCACTATTTGCTGAGTTCATAGTCTATACTGCAGGTCGCTTAACATACAATTTGTGCCAAAGCAATTGAATATGTTTTGGGTACAGAGGGGAAGTGGAACAGTTAGAGCCTCTCTTAGTCTTTTTTTTTCTTACCTGTAGTGAGAAGTATTGTATTTTATGATTATGTTTTAATTGCTTTCTATGCCTTCTGGTCCTAAATCGAGCATGCACTGGAAGTAAGGGGGAAACACTTAAACAGTGTAATTCTTGACAGTAAGTATATGCCACATTTTACAGAATCATGTAAATAACACTCGGAAGTCTAGGGAAAAAAAACACAGCTGATATTTACTAAATAGAGAGAATGTAATTCAAATGTCCAATAAAAAGTGTCACTGTCATTCAAACAGTAACATGGACACCCAAAGTAGGTTCCTGCTGGAGTCTGGAGTCGTTGGTGTCAAGACCCCCACAGTATTATCACTCACATTTTATATAGTTGCTGGAGATGGTCAAATTTGCCCAATTGTGATGTACAAATTTACAAAAATTTAATTCACCTTTAACCAACTCAAATTCTAATTTGAGGGCAACATAGTTACATAGTGAGTCAGGTTGAAAAAAGACATAAATCCATTAAGTTCAACCAACAGGGAAAACTACATATCTCAGATATAAAACACTATGGACATAGTTACACTTTGCTCCAACAGTGGAAAAAAAATCCTTCCTGATTCCATGAGGCAATCGGATGTTTCCTGGATCAACAGCTTGTTATCATTACTTTAAAGCCTTAATACCCAGTTATATTATATGCTTCTAGAAAAGCATCCAGCTTTTTCTGAAAGCAATCTATAGTAGTTGCTGAAACGACTTCCTGAGGGAGCTAATTCCACATTTTCACAGACTTTACAGTGAAGAATCCCTTCCTTATCCGGAGCTTAATTTTCTTTTCCTCCAGACACAAAGAGTACCCCCATGTCTTTTGTAATGATCTCAAAGTGAATTGGGAAGAGAGTTCTCTATACAAAGTGATTATATCCCCCCTTAACATTGGAATTAATTCAAAATCCACTGTAGAATTTTTATTATTAAAGTAGAATTAAGGTAGAAATAAGGAATGCATTATAATGGACATCTGATATGCATTACAGCACTATACATCTTTATCCAGTAGAAATACACCATATATTGTTTTGCTTTTTAAGTAGAAGTATGGTTAAATTAAGACAAGTGTCTGAATTGCCACATATTTACAGGATGGCTGCTCTTGCTAGAACAAAGGTCATCTATAATGATTTATTTTTTATTTCAAGTTTATATCCAGTCAAAACTTTTTCTGTTTTGCATTTGGTGGAAGAGGTGTAGAATCAATGTCAGGCTGTAACTACTATTTGAGGCTGCATTTAGGAGATTTTTATATTTTTCTAGCAATACTACTTTCCATGTTTCACTACTAACAACAGTTTACAAGACAGGAAATTATGAAAAATCTGCAAAACAAACTTTGCAATATAAATGTATTTTGGATTTCCCTTACAATATGCTCTAAACTCCTCTAATTCTCCTACCACAGTCAAATACACTTTACATGAAACCATACAAACTGCATGAGCACAAAATGTTTTTTTTATATTGCCATGTGTTATTTTAACTCCACACTCATCATATCCCTTTATGACTATATTATAATTAATTTGAGTCTTGCAGCATCAGTATTTTTCCTATGATTTTTTTTGAGATTATACAATTAATGGCATCTAGCAAAAACAGACATGTTTGCCTTAATTCTGTGTAAGGGGTCTTATTAAGCAACAATATTATCAAGTAATTTGCTGACACTGTGACACAAGTAATT
>NC_092863.1:72605611-72611872 GCF_032062135.1 Pyxicephalus adspersus
TTTTGAGCCATGTCATATTTTGAGGGCAATTTAGAAGGAAAAACTTTTATACTTTTTATGATATGTCTATGAAACAAATTGTATTTCTATGAACAATCCTTACATGTATTCTTAGATACCTACAGCATATAACTTTGTTTTGCTATCAAGATTTTGTAATCCTCTGTTTATTAAAAATCAATCAGGGAGATGGACAAGAAACACTAGGACCCAACCTGCAGACTGGGGAAGGAGAGAACCTCATCAGACTACTGCAGTTCATTTGCTGCCCAATCACAGACTGGGAGCCAGGAAGTGTCCAAGATAAATAGGTAATGAAAATGAAGTTATCAACCAGACTCTGGTAGGGTTGTGCATATCTCAGGATTAGAAGTGATAGAAAGGATCACTGTGCAGGAATGTAGATTACTATTAATTAGAATACACATTTCAGGTTGTGGGAGTGTATATTCTTGTGGGTGGGTGGACAGTCTTGCGGTTTGCTATTTTTGTAAGCTGCCTTACAGCTTAAAGTTAATTGTAAAGTCACTAAACATATTGTACAAGACAAACAGTATTGTGATCAAAATTTCTCAACTGAAAATGCATTTTGTAAAATCATTATCTTTTAACTTTGATTTACAGAAAACCTTTTTTTAAAACTCATTGTCATATCCATGACTTTCAATTGCTATGTTCCCCACTTTATTTACTTTCAAAAAGAATACTTAGTTTTTCAAGGGTAATCTCAAAGAGTCCTTTAGCATGCCCCACATGCTATTTGTATAATTTTTTTGTAAACTATAGGCATATGTTCTGCTTTCCCATTACTCAAGTTGTTATAAATCAAGTCCAAAGTGAATTTATTACAACATATATTTTGTTTGCTCAGTTTTATATATCTAGACATCCTGCATATATTTTGAAAGGAAAAGTGAAAACTGTTGATAACTTAACACCTTCGCACTGAACAAGGGCTTTAGTATCTAAACCTAACCTACAAAATCATAAAGACTCAACAGGGAATTGCAGCTTACTGGCCGCTAGGACTTTTATTCTTTGTCAATTCAACAAAATCCTGCATACCACAGTACTTTCACAGAGGACTCGGATACTGACATTTTCTGTGCTTAACTAGCTTCTATAAATCTGAGCGTTGAAAAGCGATATGTTTTCTTTTTTAATTTATGTCTGTAATAGAGCCACACATACATTTTTCCACATGCTGTGTAATGCAGCTGTAAACCATAGAATCTCCTCATTGTTAATAATATTTTACATTTAGATATACAGCATTAATGAATAATGGTTTGCAGCTAAACAAGAACACATGTATAACCAGACAGAAATGTTTATTTTTGGTGGTGATAATTCTGTTCATAATATAACATATTCATAGTCATAAGTAGAAATAAAATATGCCAATGAAAATGAATGTGTATGCAAACTTCTCTTATTTGCTCCCTTTTTGAAAGTGTTTTATTATATTTGTTTGATACGTGCAAAAACAATATGAAAGGCTCTTTATATATATTTTTGTTAAGGTTTACATAAAAAAGTTACATTTTACTTTACTTTATTTTACTTTACCGTTTGCAGAACAGTAAGAAAAGTCATTAATGCTTTGACAAGCTCACTTGTATTATCAATATCCAAACTAGCTTACTATGTGACTAGCTATGATTAGCAGAATTGCATCAAAGAAAGACACACACTTTCTTTCTGCTAGCAAATACATACTTTTATGACTATTGTCAATAGATTTTGGGTTTCTGGCAAAGGCGTCAGTGTGACATTGGTTCACTGACAAGTGCACTTAACCCGTATTTGCCCTCTTTTTGACCTGTATTCCTCTGCTTTGAAATAGTTTTGCATGCCCATAAAATGGTATGAAAAGGCAAATCTTAGATGCAAATATAAGTAGTTTACTTAAGGCCCCGATTAGGCAGTAGCACTCACTAACTGAGAAAGCAGTGCTGAGTTTCCTATTATAATGCCCAGCTAGGTATGCAAATTAAATCTCACTGAAACAGTTTGTATTAAAAAAAAAAAAAGTAGTTTAAAAGATCAATTTATGAACATAGGACATAACTTACAATTTTAAATCTTAGAACTTCCCCTCCCCCATGAATTGTATATAAATTAAGTTAGGGTTTCCTTCTTAAACCTAAGCAAGATTCTAACACCCACAACTTTATATATATTGGTTCTAAATGATGTTCAATGTTGCACATAGAATTATGTTACCTTCTACTGGCTAGTTTACTTGTACCTAAACATTAAACCATTTATTTATGTAACTATTGCTCTATAGTTGATGCTGGCAGTTTGCATGTTACAAACTCATTTTGTTGCACTCAGATCTTTACATTTCCTTCTGTGAGTCTGCCCTTTGTGACTACCAGCCAATTTACCGACCATAACCATTTTACTAGAGTAACGGAATGGCAGGCAGCCGCAGCCCAGTGTGTACAATAAATGAGCTAACAGAAGTAGAAAGTAAGGTGTACAGTTGAACTGTATCATAAGATAAGTGGCTTTGACGTATTATTATTATCCAGTTTTTTTATAGCGTCAACATATTATGCAGCAAATTCCATATCCATACCACTATCTGTCCCTTAAAGGGGCTCAGAATTTAATGTCCCTACCATAGTCATATGTCAGTAACACATCTCAGGTAAAGTTACAGGGAAGCCAATTAACCTAACTGCATGTTTTTGGGATGTGGGAGGAAACCAGGGTACCCAGAGGAAGCCCACGCAAACACGGGGAGAACCTGCAAAGTCCATGCAGATAGTGTCCTGGCCGAAATTTGTACCTGGGACCTAGTGCTGCAAAGGCCAGAGTGCTTTGCTGGAAGAGTTTTTTGGTGGAGTGCTTTGTCCTGGACTCTTTCTGACCTGCTTTGGATTGTGACAATGTTCTGCTGTAATTGTCTTTGATATATAATATATATTGTCTTCCCCTAGCTTGCATTATCTACTGCATCTCACTCTGCCAATCTGTTTTTGGAGTCACTTGGTGTGACTTGGTATACCAGGAAGACCAGAAACCCTAAGTAGCAAGCTTTGTACTTCAAAATGCAACCTTATGCGCTCACCCTGTCTCTGGTTTGCTACTGCTTTCTTCTCCTTTTGTGCCCAATCTCTTTTTCTGTCTTCTTGGTGTACTTTCATTATTAAAAGGTTCCTACACCTTATTTTAGTCTTTCACCAGTCATACAACTGCAGCTTGAAACCTGAGCATGTTTTACTATCTGATACTGCTTTTAAGGCATAGAACAAATGGAAAATGCAGTAACCCATTGTAAGTATTCAGAAATCATCATTCATTGTTCTGCCAGAGCTAAACTAATAAGAGATGAAAATGATGGATTACTGCACATCTCTGTCGAATGCATTGTTCTGTTAAGAACTAATGTGTTACTGAAGTATGTATCATCATATACAGTATGCTCTATCTGTCTGTTTTGCTAGTAAAGGGGGCTTTTTGTTATATTTCATTTTTGTACAGAACAAACAGTTCTTTTTCCTGAATATTTTGCAAAAATGTAAATAAATTAGTGTTTTTGACCGTCAAAGTTCAATATTAATTTATCAATTCATTCATATTCAAAAATTACTAATATTGGTCAATACAGGCTTTGTGCATACCCCCAAGAGGTTGCTATGTTTTTACGCTATTACCCCATCCATCCATGGAAATATCAGCCAAAAACCCTGATGGGCAGGGTAAATGTAAAGACAGCCATTCTCAAGTAAAGTCCCCCCAGATTATTCTTGGGGTTGCTTGAGCTGTGACTGATTGACCTATTATACCAACATGATACCAATAATCTGATCACCCATTTGACACCACTGTAAAATGTGGATTATTAGTCACACTGAATTAAAATGAATTAAATATCCTTGGGGCTCCCTGATAGCTGAAAATTATTTTAAAGTTTCCCTTGTGGGTAACAATACTGTTGTAATGTGGGTTACTGATAAATGATAAATGAACTGCAAGGTACTTGCTATTGCTCCAATTATGCATATTCACTCACTAAAAGATCCTGGTGAATCAAGTGTTAAAAATCACAAGAGAAAAATCTGAATTTTTAATAATGCCAGAACTCCTACTTCTTCCTACTTTGATGAACCAAGTGGATTATCACGCAGTGTTGCAGGTGATAATAAGGATTGAAAATTACATTTTTGTTTCTGATGTGTTTCTGCAGCTTAATATATCTGATATAAGTCTGAAATGGCATATTTATGAGACACAAACATTCCTAATTACAAAACATGCTACTATACGGCAAAATTTAGCAACTGTATTACCAGGGTATGCACTAGATCACCTCCCTTCACAAAGCATCTCATTTATTTGAGCCTGCATTCATATTTTGCAATTTTTTTATCCAAATTTTTAATATTGTTATTATTGAGTCCATTAATTTAAATTTTTAGCAAGTAGGTCATAGGAGTTCTTACAAATAAGTGCCCCAAAAAAGGCCAAACAGTGAACCCTGGAACCTGACAAGGCGAGTTTGCAATGGAATAGGGGCTGAAAGATCGGGAAGTGATCCTGCCTTCTTCAGAGCATCCACTCCTAAGATTACAATGTTCTCACATATGAAAGTCCGGGCAAGAACAGTATTGCCTCCGGAGGATGCCTGCTCACAGTCCAAGCAGCTAGCTCCTATTTGTGAGACCCTAAGCTCCATAACCAACCATCCTGAACCTGTACTTTGACATAGTCACAGGTGCACAATCTCTTGACTGTGGCAATACAGAGTACCACATTTAGCAAATCCTCTTCCCTACTCTTCCATTACCCAGGCACATAAATACATAACACTAATAAACAGGCTTTTTTTTACAATTTAAATACCTTCTTAAATAACAATGATAACAATAAAAAATGAAGACCGGGCGGCTGCTTAGAATTTGCGCCCTGTGCACGTCTCTACCAACTAAGCTGGTGACTCGGAGAGTCCTGCCTTGCAGCTACTGTGATAATGGTATTAATCATAACATAACCACAGTTACATAACATTCTCCTAACACTATCCTGATATCTTTCTTACACTTTGGTTACCGGTCCTCGAGGCCTCCCCTTCCACTAACCCCCTTATAGGGATCTGTGCCACCATGATATGTATTCTCCAAGCTGCATCCGCTAAGCTGAGGAACGATATCACCACTATTCGCAGCCCCCATCCCACGACCATTACCACCATGACTATTCATCACAACATCTACAAAGATGGATCTCCCACCCCAAAGACGGATCTCCCACCCCACTGAAACCACTAGCAAAAACCAACTTCGAGAACCTCACAGTAACCAAACTAACCTTCCTAAATACCAACAGGCAGGCAGGTGGGAAAACTTTTCCCTCATTCTGTCCCACCACCAACTGACCACCCCCTATATATATATATTAAAATAACCATCCTAGTTTTTTGTTGATTAGTACATACACATATATATATATATATATATATATATGTATGTACTAAACAAAAAAAGCTAGGGTGGTTATTTTAAGGGTTAAATAGCAGAATATTAAGGACCATTTCAGACCCACTTTGCTGCAGGCTCATTGGCAGTTGTGAATTGCATCATGGTTCCATAAAGTGACATCGTGACATCACTTTTGGCTGTTTGGCTTTTTCTCCCCTGGAGGAAGAAACACATGGCAGCTCCAACTGCATGCCTATTGGTTGACCTGCATTGTGGTTTGCCACTCCAAAATAAACTTCAGCAGTTTGCTATGCACATAGTTACAACCAATTACTAACAAATAAGGCTAAGGGATAAATGTTGGTTAAATATTACAGCTAGGGTATGTTGTGTAAAACCATATGAACTTGTTTTAAAGTATAGTTACGTTCTAAGTTAATTACATTTTCTGCAGTACTGTGTATTATAAATACTCACATCTCAATAATACTTATTTCTTGCAGTCTACATGTCCAACTGCATGTTATTTCCCAAGGGAGGTTTCTAAATGGTAAGAAAGGTGAATCATATCTGTGTAATAAATATTAAAATATCCATCCAACCCTTTGAAGCCTGTGTGATGGTAAGACAATGCAAGAGCACAGTTAGGAGATAGCGACAGAGTATTGTCACTCTAAAATTGAAAAATAGTGGAAAATAACGTTTAAAAGCTTATGTGAGATTTTATTGATTTGGTTTACATAAACCATAAGGATCATGCTGTATGAACAAGGAGGGGAGAATGAAGTATTAGGAAATTTACTAAAGTATGTAAAAAATACTTTTTTTT
>NC_092863.1:72613702-72658781 GCF_032062135.1 Pyxicephalus adspersus
CCATTTATAAAACAGGAAATCTGACATTCCCTCAAACATTTCCTGATGGGAATTAATTAGTTCCATTGAAACACATGGACCTGTAAGATACCCACAAGGAAATGTTTGGGAATGTCTGATTCACTGTTTTATTGTTTGTACTGTTTTTTTGTACAACCCATGGATGATGAGGATGAGGAGAGAAAGCAATTTGAAAATTCTCACATAATAAGGTTTATGCAGTAGTCTTTGGGTGAGGAATAGGATGTTCCACTATACATTTCTGCTGGTATAAGCAAGTCTCCTTTTTAGGAGGGTTTCTGTAGCTAAATCTTTCTACAAAAGTCTTTCTAATTCTCTCATGAGCAGTAAACTAATCTATTTTGCAGAATGTTATTCTCTACCTTCTGTGTAGGTTGTTTATGCCAATTTGTCTCAGTATTGACTTTAAATTCTGTTCAATATTAGAAGATCTAAGTTATATCTGAATATTATTACATTAAACAACGAATATATACATACATGGGTGTCAAAAGGTGACATCTGCATGAAGTTCCTCACACTTACCTAGCGATTTCCAGATTGCAAAGTTTTTAAGGTATAATGTGACAGTACTTGGTGTACATAGGAACTTACTTAATAGTATTTTCATCCTCTTAACAAAATCACTATCCACAGCAAGTGCTAGTTGTGATTCAATTGAATCCATTTATATTGCTTGTTTTCCACCAACACCACTTCTAGTGAGATGTATTTTCTATCCAGACCATGTATGGGCTCATAAGCCACTGACATAATGAAGCCTGAGGTTATTTGTTTTTTGCATTAAGAAGCAACGCTTCTAAACACCGCAATTAGTTGTGATCACTCAATACTGAATGTAGTTATTGCCTGTAAAATATTAGCATTGCCTGCATTCAAATATTACCTTTGTGATAGACCTGTATCTTTACATCAAATGATTGTACTATGCCTCTTTACCTCGCTCTTTCTGGGACATTATTGATGATTGGTATTTGACAGGACTGGGAATTGGTGTTTAGAAACTCCATATGTTAACTTTATTGCAAAAAAATGATAGCTATATTTACCATGACTATGCCTGAGTGGAAAACTAAAACTATAGGGAGGTGGTTGTATGTGGTGTATGTATTCCAAAGTTTCAGTATGAACCCTAATATCCCTTTAACTGCAAAGCTGAAAATGTAGGGGAGCACTGCACTGATACAAATACATTGCTGGTATTTGCAGCAAATGTTTTGTTTTTCTGTTCATAAAAAAACTTAGAACTTCAGCAGATAAAGACAGGTGCTCTTGAAAACAACTGTCTGTAATACTATTCACAGCAAAACTTTTTATTGACTCCCAACTATTCTAGTGGTCCCTGTGCCCTTAGAAATCTCATTTAGAACATATGCAACTACCCCAGGATATATACCAAATGCTTTATGTAAATGAAGGTGAAAATAATAACAATATTGCAAACATTTGTGGTGAAGTAAAAAATAACTCAGTCAATGTCAAAACATATAGGTAGTGTAGACACAAATATTGCATTTAATGAATTGTTGCAGCACATTCACTGTGGGAACATAACATTTAAAATGCAATTTACATTGTGAAAGCCTATTTCATACCTACTTGCTCATCAACTGGAAAGAGGTAAACAAGTGTGCCATACATGCAATCTCAGTTATTTACAAAAATGTATATTTACTAAATGGGCAACAGAGAGCTTCTGTGAGTCCAGTGTACTGATTGGGGGGACTGATGGGATAAAAATATACATTAAAGAACAACAACAATATAAACATGCTGAGTAATAACACAAGATGATTACAGTACACAAATTGTATTAACAGGAAGAAACAATGTAAGTATACTTCTCTTCACAAACACGAATATGTTTGTACCCATGGCTTGAATTTATTCATGATAAGGGTCTAATTTGTTATCTTACAGTCAGGTAAAACCACCTCTTGACTTGATTATGCTATGACTACATTCTTTTCCCTGAGAGACTGTGTGGATGTTGTAGTATTCATGACTATTGTGTTAATAGCACTAAGGTAATACATCTGAATAAAAAAATAATATAAATACTAAACATTTTCCATTTTTTTTTTTATTTACTGGGCTGGATATACTAAAACATTCCAAAACTAGAAGATAGACTATCATGGATGAACCTGGGTTATCCAGCAAACCCAGATTGGTTCTAGTCCAGAACTGAAAACATTTACCAACCGAAACAAAAAACTTTTAAGAAATTTATTCCAGGTTTGCCACATCACCCAAGTTCATCAACGATAGTCTATCTTCTCCAGTCTTAGAGAGTTTTATTAAAAGAGGCCCACTGTCCACTCTCCAACTACTGGGGCACATGCTAGGTATGGAGTAGTAAAGGTGAGACTATTAATCTTACTGTACATCGCTGTAACTAATAAACAGTTGACAATCGAAAATCCAACCATCGATAATCCCGTTTCTTCAGTTCTCCGGCATGAATTTCGGATCGCATTTTCAACACAGGGACTGTACACCGTTTGGCCAATTATGTTTTGATGGCGCTGTTCTCCAGAAACAGCTGTTAGGTCTTGCTTGCTACACTAAATACACGTTGACAGGTCCCAGCTGCCTGCTCTCTGGAACTGTGTCAGATGTCCGCAGTTGCTGCAAGAGGAAGACTGGCCTTTGTGTGGAGGTGAGTATAACCTTCAAAAATCCAGAATTTTTGAAAATTTGTCACTCCTCAAGTCCGGAGGGTGCCGAATTTTTGAATGTCGACTCTATATCCAAGAAGTTCAGGAGTGGTTATCGCTGTACAGGTAGTTCCCAGGTTACACATGATATAGGGACTGTAGGTTTGTTCTTAAGTTGAATTTGTATGTAAGTCAGAACAGGTACATTATTTTATTAAATGCAATTAGGACAAATGTTTGTCTCAACATATTTTTAGGCAGTGTGGTGTCAGTTACTGTAAAAAAAAAAAAAAAAAAACTCACTGTGAGTTATTCACAAAGAAAAAAAACAAAGCAAAAAAAATTTTTATGGAGCCTAGACATTCATTAACTCCTGTAGCAAGCTGTACTTTGAAATGCAAAAATAAACAACTGCAGAGTTTCTTGGTCATTAGGGAGTTACAAGATGTTGAAGAACAGCAAAAGACTTCTGCAAGCCATGCGAACCGCCCCTCCCCCCATCAAGCCTCTGTCCCGCACACAAATAAGCAGGGAAGCTCTGTTTGTATCTAGGAGTCGTCCATATGTCAGATGTCCCTAACTCAGGGACTACCTGTAGGTGGAAGCAAACTATAGATTTAAGGTTTTATCTATTAACTCTGATTACTAAATTTCTGTTTCACCTCAATTTGTGCTATTCTGCAGCTCTTGGTTTTGAGCTAAAAGAAAGGCCAAACTGGGGCAATTGTAGGTGTTTTTAGCGATGCATTGGGTCTGATTTAGTAAAGCTCTAAATGGCTGGAGAAGATAAACTTTCATCAGTGAACCTGGATAATCCAGCAAATCTGAAATGGATCTGGTGCGGGATTGTAAACATTTCCTAATAATTAGCAAATAACTTTTAGAAAATCCATTCTAGGTTTGCTGGATCACCCAGCTTCACTGATGAAAGTGTATCCTCTCCAGTCTTGGGGATCAGGCCCATTGGGTATGAAATTGTCTCTGCTTGCTATTCCAGATTTATTCTTGTACTAAAAAAGGGAAAGTACAAAGCATGGGGATGGTTCTGGTGGAGAGAGCCTTTTAACTTTGTAACTGGTGGAATCATCTGGGATTCTACCCCCAATAACCTGACTCTTAAAATATATAGTAAGTTATAGAGTTATAATGACAAGATAAGGCTTTTCATCTGACAGTTCCCATGAATGTTGCAGACACTGTACATATTCAGGTATTCATCACCCTAGTACAAAATATAGAACAATAGCAAAATGGTGGCAGTCTGGGCACCCACTGGGTAGCCATTATACTTGATATCCCGAAATACAGCCACATTTTTATCTGTAGGTTTTTATAGTCTCTAGTTAAAATCTCTCTTTTTTTGCCAGCACCAAACAGCTTATAACCCAGTTTTAAAAAAAAAATCTAAAATGTGAAAATATTAACAGTGTGAAGAAGTGGACTGAATGCCCAAATAGGTCAATTATCACCAATAGTTGCAGTATTGTGACATTTGGCACGTGACTTTCTTTTTGAAAGAAAAAAGATAATGGCAAATTCAATGTAGTATTTTTTTGGAATTGAGTCCTAACATTCTTCACAGGTAAATGCTCAAGGCTACAGCTCAAAAAATATTTCTGACTTATCAGCTCCATCTATACTTTGATTACCTATTACAAAATGTTATAGGATGTACTGGGACTCCTTAAAATACGTAGTAAACTTCAGGAAATCTAAACAGTCAAATATGTATAAAATAATTACATATGTATCAGGTTAGATCTGAACTCTTGTGTTTTGCCTTATTAGCTTTAGGGTTAGTTATACCATCTTTTTTTTATTCTTAACTTTTTATAGTAAGTCATAAAACTTGTAATCACATATTCTTAGCTCTCCAGGCAAACCTATATATTTTGTAGATCACCTGGGTGCCTGTTCTTTAATGGCTGCTTTTACTCTCCCCATGAAACAGCTGATTGAAATATATGAAAAATCACCAGAACGGGAGTCTGGTATTAAATACAATCTTTTTCATACAGGATCATGCAGATTGAAAACCTAAAGTATACATTGTCTTTTCTGCGAACACACAGACACTTATTACCAGTACCAATTTTTTTATCTCATCACATAAGTAAATCTTTAGATATTTAGGAAAAAAATCTAATTTTCATCAGAAGGAGGCCACATGAGTGCAATTTTTATGAAATGTTTGTATTATATTATGACACATTCTGATGTAACATTTATGTAAGATAAAGTCACAAAACCAGCAAAGGGGAATTTTTAGGCATTCAAGTTTTTACCAAAAGAATCATAAAAAATATTTTTTATTAATAAATATAGTGTGAAACAGTAATATCAGAAAAAGGTAAGTGTCATTTACATATAAGACCTCTACACAGAACATCCAAACAGATATTGTTCTGTAGATATTGGTTTCAACTTCAAATTCTCATTGATTCTCTTCTTTTTATTCTTTTCAATGATTCTCCTTCAAATCTCAATGCTTTTTATCTGTTTTATTATTTTGGTTACTGCAAAGCCATTATGGGGTTGTTCACCCCTTCCTTCTTTTGCTTTGTATGTATGTCCATACGCCATATATGAAGGAATTACCTGGATCTAGGTGCGGCTGTTCTGGGACATGCTAGTAAGTGTTTTGTCAATTGTAGACTTTGATTAAATGTAACCTGATTCTTTTTTGTATTCTGTTTTTGTATTGTTATGGATTTTTTGGGTATTTATTACTACATGTATTCATAGTGCTCAACTGAGGAAGCAGACTTTTTCTGCGAAACGTGTGGAGGATGGAAACAGACTGATATCTGCAGAACGATATCTGTTTGGATGTTCTCTGTAGAGATCTTATATGTAAAAGACCTTTATTTTTTTCTGATTCTAATTATTGTTTTCAAATATATTTATTTTTACTATAATTACTATATGTACTTAAAACTAAAATTATATTTTTATTATTCTATTTGTTAAAACTTGAATGCCTAAAAAGTCCCCTATGTTGGTTTTGTGACTTTTGCTTTCTGTTGTATTTGGGATGTGACATTTCGCAAAAATATTGAGTGTAACATTTATTTAATAATAAACTGAGCTTGAGCAGCCATTATATGTTATACCAGCATCATGTCAAATATATAACTATATAGAAGGATGTTATGGAATTGTGTAAGCAATTGTTGTACACCCAGAAAGTAGAAAAATAATTGTCAAATCTAATTGGTAATGGAACCTAGAGGTTAAAGGTGAATGGAATGTATTTTTAGGTCATTTGTTTTTTGTGGTGGGACCATTTCAGATAGCAAGGAGGCCACCACCAAACTCAGTGGTTTAACATTATATATCAAGACTTTCTTATTAAAGTTTCCCGGTATTCTGTACTTTCACATGCATAATTAAATATTTTACTCAAAAGAGATTAGTGCTGGCAGTACTAATGAATCATATGGATATTCTGGCAGGTTATGATTTATAGATGTCATTGACAGATAATGTTTAACTCTGCTCTTGGTGCTGACTTATTCTCAACACTACATGTACGTAAAAGGTTTAATAATATAATTCCTTCTTTCTACTTATAGAAAATTATTAAGTATTTTCATTTATGCACAATTTGAATTATTATTGCACAATTAACATACCCAAAGTTTTGATGCCATCATGTGCAAGCAGGTCCACATTTTCCTGACTGAATTTAATCTAAAGGGCTAACAAATGTAGCCATTTTGTAAAGAACAGAGTTTTTTCAGACTCCTCATGATCTGTTCATGCCAGGCCATTGTATTTGCATGCACAGTAATGTTAATGTAATACATTGGTGCACCCTGGTGTGGTGCCATATACAGATGCATCTTTATTGCAGCAAACAGGAGGTAACACGCTACCACCTGCGACAGTGTGCTGCAACAAAGAAACTCCTCAGGAGTAATTTTTGGTTCATTGTTGTGAGGCAGATAGCTCTTAAAATGAATTTACTTCCTAAACTCAACACATGGTAAATTTATGGGTTATGCAGACTACAATGGGCCACTTTGTTGTGACTTAGTTCTTATTATTGTAATTCTGTATTTAAAGAATGTTTTATTTGCAAGAAGTAATCAGCAAGTAAGTCACAAACAAGTGAAATCCACTTTAAGGGCTGATTACCCACTATGGACCCTAAAAGTCAACTGGAGCTCCTTACTAGAAATATGTCATCCAAATAGGAGCATAGATGATAATTCAGCACATGTCTCAGCTCAAAGAAAATATCACTCTGGACTGATAGGAAACACATTGTCTCTCCCTATGGTCAACATATCCATAACGTACTAAGTCTCTCAATCCCCTGAGGAAGCCCATTTGGGTGAAACACCAGGGGAATGAGACTGAAACTGCATTGAATATTTGACCAAGATTGTAAGGTCTGTTTGTATTGGTCTTCAATAATATGGAAGCCAAATATTTATATTTTGTGTACAACTTTGACGAATCCCTGTTGGGAAAAAGTATCATTTTGTATCGATTGTATGTCTAGTGTATTACTTTTTTATCACATTGTTTAGAATAAAGGACTTCATGTTTTTAAAAAACACAAGCTTGCCATAAAAAGCCTATGTAGTATCAGTAGATATTTGAGCATTCTCCTTTGGGATAAATCTCTTTTCTTTTTCTAAGGCTCTACCTATAAAACAGGGAATCTGACATTCCCTCAAACCGTCCCTGATGGAAATTCATTACTGTCATTGAAGCACATGTACCTGGATGATTTCCATAAGTGAATGTTTGAGGGAATGTCCGATTCCCTCTTTTAAAAACAGAACCCCTGGAATACCTAATAATGAATCCAGGAATAGGCCTAACAACCAGCAAAAGGCTGAATATATAATACGTACAAATAATAAAGTGAAATACTGAGATGCAGAGACTTTGAGCTACAGTTGTTTTATATGGGTTGCAAATGAAGACAGTATATAGAGAAAAAGGACTAATGGAGGGGACATGGAAGTTTATAGTACCATAAATATACTAATGGATGTTGAAATTAGAATACTTAAATGGCTAGGGCACATTAAAAAAGGTTGGCTAGAGGAATAATTTCTAGGAAACAAGTAAACATTAACCTACAAGGTGGTAGAAATGCAGGAGACCAAGAAAGTGGTGGTGGAGGAAGAGGATGCTGATCTGAGAAAACCCTGAATAAGTGAAACAAAGTAAATTTTACAGTGGGATAGAATGATTATGGAGGCCAGGGCATTTCAAATGCTGTATCACCAATTCATAAAATAAGATAATTCAGCAGCAACAAAGCAAAATCTCTATAGTAGTGTAGGTCTATGCTAAGCTGAAATATATTAATACAGTGATCTAACCAGGATAAACTTCCCTGTCTTTATCCCTAAGTCAGAGACTTTCTTAAAAGTTGAAGAGGCCAAATTCAAATCTAGTCTTTTTAAAATCTAAGCAGACTTTGAATTTTTTATATACATTGTCATCCAAATAACTTCTTGTTATGTTACTTGTTAAGTGAGTATTTGTAATTATTTTAGATGCAAAATAAATATGTTGGCAAAAGGATTGTTGACAAATACAATATATAGGTTGATTAAATCAGTAAATGCTGAAAATTAATGGAAGGAACTGCTGATCCGCTAATACTGTCTACCTTCTCATTTAACCACATATAAAGTAATGTGCCATTCATAAAGTAATCTCAGAACAAGTAAATTATAATTTATGGAAATGCATTGCACACAATAATTGCTTGCTTAGTCTATCAAAAGCTTGCTAATGGTTATATTCATTAATTTGCTCCATTTGCTTCATTAATTTTATGTTGTTGATAGAAAGTGCAATACACTTTTCTGCTTCACATTTCCAGTAGCTAGGAGACTGCACAGAATGTTACAATATTTCACTGGTATTTTTTAATACCTGCACACATGGTCACAACGTCAGTTTCAAAACCTTACGGGTTCATTCAAAGAGGTGCAAATGCATTAATTAAAAAAAAATTGTTGATAGATTTGGAATAAAGAGTGTTATTTATTGAGGCCATTTAATGTTTTAATTCTTTATTACATGTCTGTTTCTGGCTCAATTCACCTAAAAAGGCAGCAATAAAAGATTTACTTGTTCCCATCATCTGTACAAGCTCTCCCTTGAAGATTGTAACTGTGTACCCTTTGCCCCTTCTAATATCGCCTATCCCTAAAATTTTACCTAATCTCACTCTTTTTAAAGTTTAATACATGCCTTAAAATTATTCTTAACGCTTACCTATCCTCTGACCCTAAACTAATAATAAAAAATAAAACCTTAACAAGTAGCCTTGCTCTTATGTTAACCCTTAAATTACCCTAGCCTAATGGTAATAATAAAATGTGGCAATTAGATGCATTTATTGTTTAAATAACATATTAGCAAACTGGTAAACTTGCCAGTTCTGCACATTCAAGTACTCAACACAGTCAAATACTGGACATCCACTGCACTGTCTTAGCTAAAGTTTGGTCAGCAACTGATCAAAACATACGGTCAGATTGCTGATTATATAATGAAGACGTAACAGCACACTGATAAGGTCATTCCTGCGCTCATTAAACCCACTCCCACTCAGCCTGTTTCTGGTTAGGAAATATGCATTGTACATGTACATAATTTTATCCATACCCAGACAGAATGCTGCTACTGCAACTGGAGAAAAATCATATATCTATTATTATTATACAGTATTTATATAGCGCCAACATATTACACAGTGCTTTACCAAGTCCATAGTCATGTCGCTAGCTGTCCCTCAAAGGAGCTCACAATCTTTTGCCCTGCCATAGTCATATGCCTTTTATACAGTTTAATGTCAATTTTTGGGGGAAGCCAATTACCCTAACTGCATGTTTTTTGGAATGTGGGAGGAAACCCACGCAAACACAGGGAGAACCTGCAAACTCCATGCAGATAGTGTCCTGGCCGAGATTTGAAACTGGGAGCTAGCGCTGCAAAGGCAAGAGTGCTAATCACTGAGCCACCGTGCCACCCATGTGAGAGGAAGGAGCCTACCTATAGGAGAATTCATATAGTTACTTGTTACATTTCAGTATAGATATGACTTTGATCCAACCCTTTTAACATAATATCCTATTATAACATAAACTCACCCTACCAATACCTTAACCCTCATACTAGGGCTATAAGAACAATTAAATTTCTTACTATTAACCACCCGACCGTTAAACCCGACCTTGGTTCGGGTTTATCGATTTTGCAAAAATCGATAAACCCGAACTTTTCTCACTGTTTAAATCCCCTTTATATTCATAATATCTACTAGAACCCCTGTTCGGACATATTTCTGTAAGTTACAGGTCTACAATTTAAAAAAAAAAATTCATGAAAAACAGTGGATCACTTTTGGTACAGAAATCTAGACCTCAATGTAACGCTCAGGAGGTTAATAATAATAATAATAATAATACACTGAGCAAAATATTACAACCATTGTCAGGTGAATGACTAAAAGAGGGATAAAGGAAGAATTATTCTAAATGTTGGATATATGAGTCAAGGAGGAAAACATTAGATGCAGAGTCAATGAAAGAATGCTGGAGAAGTGGTTGGTGTCTTCTGGTAAGCATAGTGAAGATATTTTAATAAAATAAGGCTGCTTTGGAATGTAAGCGAGAGGCCAGATAAAATTGTTTACAGCCCAATGGCATCTCTAGAAAAAGCTAATGTGGGTCAATTATCTACCAAATTATTATTGTTCTAATGGAGAAAATAACATTTCAATGTATTGATTAAATTATTAGTATGGATTAAATGTATCAACTGTTATCAAAAATGCAAAAACAAAGGTAATTGATTTCAAACTTTAGATGCTGGTTTACATGACTTAGAATTATTATGCCCATCTCTATGGATTCATATAAAGATACCCAATAGTACAAGTGCTTTGCAATAAAGACAAATGAAAGGTAAAATCTTTTATATTTTAGACTATAAAATGCATATTGATATTTTTTCCTTTACTTTGCCAACGGTAGTTAGTAAAATTCCCCAAGTATTCCCCAAGTACACTAACAGCAAACTTTCAAGTAGTTTTGCATCTGAAAAACATACCAGAAATGACAATTATAGATTAATGGGTTTATCTCAAAACAGGGATCTGCAGCATTTTTTCACATGAACTTATAAAGATGCATCAGTTCATCCTTTTTTCTGATAACAGTGTTATATATAAGATAAATATGCCTATGTGCATTAATTCTAACATTCTCAAATCTATCTTGCTAACAAACTATACAGCATAAAATTATATGTGATAAACAATCACAATAACAATTTTTAGTGCAATGGATTAGACATATCATTAAGCAAAAGGATCTTTTAGAGAGGGGCAAGGACACACAGCTGCTAGATGGCTTTGTCATTATCCATTCCTTACTCCCCTCCTTAGAGTCTAGCATCTGTCTAAGCAGAAAACAGATCTCTTCTCCCAAAGACTATGACAGAAATAGGCTGCATTTGTAAGGCTGTGTCCAATCAGTAGCAATATGCATAGTAATATGTGACACAGCTCAAGTAATGAAGTTCCCAGCGTGGTACCTGGAACCTTATCCTCTGGTGGAACATGATTTATTTGTGCTGTTGTGAGGAAGGACAGAGAGGGCTTACACTTTCTCATAATACCTATGAACTTGCATAGTTAACCTAGAAAAAAAAATAGAGGGTGTAGCTATTTTTCTGGATGTAATACAGTTAAACAATTAAGGGAATAAGAAAAATGAAATTACATTTGGTGCCGCAGTCTAAAATATATATTATGTCATAAAGTATATACACATAAAAATAACATACAATATTGTAATTTTGAATAGGTTTTATATAATGTGGCATTTTTAAGGTTATTTGCTTTACTAATGTTTATGTAGTGTATGTTGTATTAGATGTTAAGAGAGAATAATGAATGTAGTCTGATGTTAGGCCAGTAGGTGTTATCCTTACTCAAAAGACATTGTACTAAAACATCTTTCATGACCAGAGCATGGGGGAAATTATATTCCGTATCTCGCATTTTAGCAGATCCTCGGCATGACAACTATGTAAACTGATGAATTTACTGAAGAATATAACAGTTTATGAACTTGACTACTATGGGCTTGTATATTTCCTAATGATGGTATATCACCTATTCACAATTAAAAGTGTTAGGTTCTGTGGGACCAGAAACATTTTATAATATAGCAGATTGATTACGTTTAATTAACGCTCTCAATTCTGGATTGCTTCTATACATTACAAGGTAGTATCATCTTACAGGAGATTCGCTCTGTAAACCATATGATACCAGGGATTTCATAAAATTATAATATATATAAATATATAAATATATTTTTAGAGTGTTCTTGACTTTTTCTGTATCCTAACTCTTATTTCAACTTGTAATAAAGCTCTATTTTTGAATAAAACTTTTTTTCAGTAACTCCAATATTACCTCTTACAATTGACTCTAACTTTTATCCACTAATTGTACCCTAATTCTTGACCTTACCCTTACATTTACCTAAATAAAATAAACCTAAACCCTAAATGCTAACACAATGGACTATATTTATAAAATATATAGATATTCCCTCAAACATTCCCTGGTGGGAATCAATGACTGCCAATAAAACACATAGACATGGAAGATTTCTAAGAGAAAATGTTTGAAGGAATTTCAGATTCTCCTTTTTATAAATAGAAGCCCAATAAATACCTTCTAAACATGAATCCTGCTCTAATGTTAGCTAAATGATAAACATCAAGCAGATAATAATTGTCACCATTTGAAGTGCATCTAAATCTAATATTTTTATTAGTTTTTATCAGAACAGAAAAGTTTAGGACCCCTGTCAAATTTACTGCTTTCCAGGACTCAAGATTTTCCCTCACTTCAATTCTAAAGATACTCCTTATCAGACAGGAAGAGCAGGTAAACCTACCACAGGAAAACAGGACAAAAACTAAGCTTACATGGGTTCCATTTTTCCCCTATTCAACCAAAAAAATTTATTTTTGTCTGTGTTGATGTTCGAAAGTTTCCTTCATGGGGAAAATTGTCTTGAGGACAATGAGTAAGTGGAAGTCCTTTAATAGATTCCTGGACAGTAGAATAACCAGGCTTTTAATCCTTGTGGCTACAGATGCATGTAAAGCATTTATATAAACAATATGAAATGTTTCCATTCAGCTAAAAAAGTGTCTGAATCTGTTTTGATACCAGCCAGTGGTAAAGCAGCATTTTTTTCCCCAGACTGGTAAATGAACATCACTGGGTGGCAAATCTAAGGCAGTGTTTCTCAACCGGGGTTCCTCCAGAGGTTGCTAGGGATTCCTCGAGCCATGATTATGTTGTGGCTCTCAGGGCAGTGTAACTGACACCAATGATCTTTTTGGCTATTTGTAAGGGTGACATTCTTCCCAATGGCTAGCAATGTAGGAAGCATTTTTTCTACTGACCATTATACTATTGTACTGTGAGATGTAGATATAGTAATTATAGAAAGAGCTCTCTGAAGACCTCAAAGTTATTTTAAGGGTTCCCTCATCTTAAAAAGGTTCAAGAAACACTGCCGTACGGGATTATGAGCTGGAGTACCACTTATAGGTATATGCTTGCAGGTGCTTTGACTCACCTATAGGTTGCTCAGGTTGTTGATTAGAACTGATTGGAGCTGCTAATGATTTTCTTTCAGTTGTTTCAAGTTGCTTTTGTATTCTTACTTACATGTATGTGGAAGAAAAGCAGTTTGAAACAAACTCAGTAAACACAATTACAATTTAGATGCGATATTGCAATATTTTTTCTTTACAGGTGTTATAAAATACACCTTCATTTACCTAATCACAGCTTGCATATTAAAAAGAAAAAAAAAGGCAATAACACAATTATGAAATTTGGATCCTCCCCTGGTCCTAAAAGGTTAGGATGCTCGGGGAATGCAACCCCAACTAAAATCTACCTACAATCCACCCCCAGCAGAAATATTGACTTTGGACACAGGCTATATGATGGCACAGAGTCAAGGAAATTTATGGTAAGCACATCCTTTGGCACCAGTATATTACATTACACAATTGAAAGAAAGTTTACTTTAGTTTACCTGCATGTTGTCATGTCTGCTTGGGCTTAGTTACAATTGCTGGTTTGATGTCCACTATATTGTCACCATTGTGTTTGTTACCCTCAGAAAGTCACAATTGCAACCTATTGTCTTCACATTACCACATTGCATTACCCAAATATTGTTACAATTTGCTATGTACTCTCAGTGTATTGTATGATTGCCTGTTGGCTGCCTGCATGCTGTTGTTGGGACCCATATGTTGTCAGAATAATTGCCACAGTCACATCTGTTAAGGGGATTGTATTACTCGAATTGCATCACTGTAGGTCTACCAAAGCCTACCACTATTATCCTTATGTTTCACCACGGTGCACCGCACATGCCGCTTACCATATTTTAATACCAGTTATTAACCTAGAGTTATAAAGGTTAAGGTGAATAGCACATTTTGAATGCTCCATTAGTTTATAAGCTAGGTGGAAGCTGTGTAATTCCAGTGCTTCAAATAAAACAAACACAAGGACCGTAACAAGATATAAAACTACGCATTTCCCAGGTAGAAAATGCTTTATAATACAAAGAGCACAAAATAATCAGTATTTCATTTAGCTTTCCAGCTGAAAGAATGATTTTTTTTCTTCTCCGTTTATGACGGTATATTCTGAATCCCATTGTGGATAGTAATATATCATCCTGTTTCAACATCTGCTAGAGTTCCTATCGTTTTCTAATATTCCCATATCCCAAAAGCTTTCCACACCTGTTATAGTACCAAATGCTCATTATAACACACACACTTACACACTTTGCTGTCCTCTCTGAAAGCCTTTCAAGGTTAGCCTGAGAACAATGAATAGCAAATATAAGCCATATACCTAAATAGAGACTCATACATAGATTGATAGACAGTAGGCAGATGGGTTATGATTAAATAGTTGTGGAATAAAATGCATATAACTTTATTAACATCAAAATGGATCAGGTGACTGCCAAACATTGTCATAAATGCTGTTATGTGTTAATGATATCAATAGGTGCAGGTTATGGAAACTCCACACTCACCTAAAGGCTGTAACTGTTGTGCATGGGACTGGTGTTGCCTTAATTATGCATCAGGCTATTAGCCTTATTTTTTTATTCCTTATGGTCTTAGTTTGTGAAGCTATATTAACGCTATAGTCATTATTCTCACTCAGTACATGCCATGGTGTTTTCTTATTAATATTTATGTAATTTTTAGTGTAGGTCAATCAGTGTTTAGGTCCCAAAATAGGGTGAGGAAGAGTTTAATAAACAATAAAGTAAGAAAAAGTATGTCCTATTAATATATTAAAAGTTAGTCGCCAGAAATACAATAAATTTTTGCAGAGAACTGAGGCTACAAAATATCATCTTTGTAGCCACCCCAATTGGGCTATAGAGAGCTGAGACTACAAATATAGACACCCACATACATGATACAAAATCCAGGGAATTATGGGACATGTAGTTTTCTTGAAGCTGACATTAAAGCTCTTCACTGCCCTCTAGTGTTCATCTACAAATATTGACAAGTACCACCAGCCTTTACACAGATTAACATGAACAGTTTTTCAAATGTTTTAAAAATATATATTATCAATAAAATATCATTCTGTGCTGGTCGATCTTTATTAATACTTAATATAGGGATCGTTTTTTTTCCTGTTCTCCTAATAGAAATATAATATCATTTATATCACAAATTACATCCAAATTGGTGAGATTTTATCTCATTGCCTGTGTTGTAATATCTATATAAGCAATGGGTTATGCTTCCAGGACAGAAAAGTACAGACAGCAAGGAAACATTTTTTTAAGTTCTAACCTTTCTGTATTCGATTAATGATGTTTTTGTTTGTATCTGTGTTGTAGGGATTTCTCCATACTCTGTGTCTCATAGCTGCATGAAAAGTTTTCCTACTGCTAAATTGTATTTTTTTTAAATATTTTACTTTGGTACATGTCCCTATAGCAGTGCCTGGGTTCCCAAAGCTTTTCTTTGACAGCAGTTGTCTATTCTACTTTGTTCATTACCTCCTCTGTGCATTTCTACTAATCTCTACATACATACTCTTTCTATCAGGGTCTCTCTGTCCCTGTCTGCAGCTGGTGCCAGATTTACATTTCTGAAACAGGTTTTTCCCCACTCATTAATGTACCCCAACCCTTCATAATTAAAGCTGACCTACATACAAAGCTAGTATGTCACACAATAATTAAGTACACATAATTAAATCAAATGTTTATTTTTTTAATAAAACTACTGGAGTATCTTATTTAACTAGGCGTCAGTCTATTGAAATCCCAAATACAGTAGTACATACTAGGACTAGGCAAGACATGGAGCCAATTAGGTGCTGCCAGCAATTGTAATGACAAGGAATATGCTAATAGAAAAGCACAGTGTATACTAGTGACAAATGGTGTCATCCTTCTATTTGTATTGTGTGATTGTATGTGCTGGTTTCCCAACCAAGGTGCCTCCAGAGGTTTTAGGGGTTCCTTGAGCAATGAATAATTTTGACTTCTAGAGTGAGTTACCACTAACATCAATGATCTCTTTGGCTATCTGTAATGGTGACATTCTTTCCACTGGTCAGCAATGTGCAATGCATCAACCTCAACACTAATGTACTATGAGTTTTGGATATAATTATTGTCAGACCTGAAAGTCATTCCAAGAGTCCCCCAGTGTTGAAAAGCTTGAAACAAGTTGAAATAAACTATAGTCCTCATTACTTGTATATGCTTCAGATAAGGGGAGGTTACCTTTGAGTGGATGTTAACATATGTTTTTGGGGTCTAGAGGTTTAATACTATACATATTACTGCATCAAAGCACATCACCAAGTTAGAGTATAGGTAGAACAGGCAATATCTGAATACCTCCTAAATACCCTTACTTAAGTATTGACGCTACTGAAAAGCAAAAAACTTAAATAAGAGAGAAGTAGGCAAAACTTGACTCTAAATAAAGAAAATTGGAAATACCATTGCATCTTATAATGTGGTACGTGAAGAACATATACATCAGGAACTGTACACTTTCTAAACTATTCAGATAGAATGTAATGAAGATCAATGGTGCAGTGATTACTATAAAGTATCAATTAATAAACCATGCCAAAGCCATTACAATTACTGCCAATGAAAAAAATCCCTTTCCTGACCTTACAACTCAGATGACTAATTACTATACTTCACCAAACATGTTCTTTGTGTTTTCTCTACCAGTGACATAATATAGCAAATTACAATCAGGCTACCTATCCCAGTTAATACTATTGTTGTCAGATTTATACATACAATCAATTAGTCTGTTATATATAATTAGTGTACTACATGTATCGTGATCCCTTTTGAAAATAAATGTACACCATAGTTTGTATATGAGTGGGGTCTAAATATCATCCTGTCTTCTTTTGACATTTCAACCAAGACTACATACTGTATCAATAAACTCAATGGAACTTTTTTCACTTAACACCATGCTAATATATTTTAAAAATTGCCAGATATTAAAAAGACAAACTCTAAATTGTAATCATCATAAACATTTTTGCATGTTTTTTTTGCAATTATTTGACATTATGGGCCTGATTTGTTAAAGCTCTCAAAAGCTGGAGAAGATACGCGTTGTTCAGTTAAACTGGGTAATCCAGCAATCCTGGAATGGATTTCTTCAAAGTCCTTTGCCATTTGCTAGCAAATGTTTTGAATCCTGAACCAGATCCATTCCAGGTTTTCTGGATCACCCAAACTTCACTGATGAGCGTGTATCCTGTACAGCACTGGAGAGCTTCTTTAATAAATCAAGGGCTATGGAAAAGCCCAGGAAAATATGGGATGAATTTCTAAAAAATAATTTGCTGTTAGTTGGCAAATATTTTTAATCCTGTCCAAAAGTATTAACATGCAACCTGTTTAGTCCAGCTTTCTATTTAACCTCCCTGGCGGTATGATTAGTTTAGTATTTTTAAATGTCAAATTGGTACATGCCCGGCATCTGCATCCCCTAGCCTCGCAGCTAGGGGATTCAGATGCTAGGCAAGGAGGAGCAGGTGCCAGGCATCGCCAACAGGGTGCAGATCCCGGGCCAGCATCCCTGGAAGACTCCGCAGGCTCATGAGGACCAGGTACGCCCTCATATCAACCCCGAGTGTGGCTCAGGGTTACCACTTTTTGTAATGAAATTTCACCCCGAGCCACACTCGGGATTTGCGCCAGGAGGGTTAAGGTCAACTAGAGAATAAACAAGCCAATCCTGACCGTGATTGTGTTTTACAATAATGTGTATGGTCTGTGTTTTCTTTTTTGAAGATTTTCACTTCTTTTAGCATTGACCATTAGCAAGATTTACCCCCTCCCATTCTTCCTTATCTTCATACCACCTGTCTGAATTTGACCTATAGTCTGTCTAATGCCTGTCTACACACCTCACCTGTTTCACAAAGTCTGTATTACCTTTTATGTAGCATAGTCTTTTTTTATACAAAAAATATTGTGTTTAACTTTCTAGGACTACAAAGTACCAAGAAACACACAGCATCCCTAAAAAGAGTCTACAATAGGTGAATTACAACACAAAGAGTAATCACCTGGGCTTTAAGCATAAATAAACCCTTCTACACTCACCTGTCCCCATTCCATAGCAGGGCACCATCATTTTTCCTTCTTCTGTTCCTAGATACAATCTTCAGACATTGATTGGCCAGGCCAAGGTTAGGCTCACGCAGAAGAGCGGGAGTTCATTCAGTCCTAGCTGGTGCAAGGGAAGCTGGGACTGCTGGGTATCCTGGCGAATGAGTGAGTGAGTTTGACAGTTTCATGGAGGGATCAGACAGGTAACAATGTCCCTTATTGAATAAGAGACATCACTTGTCCCTTTCTGTAATATTGCTCTCTCTGATCAATATTTTTAAAAAATGGAACTTTAGTTCCACTTCTTTAAAAGAGACAGAATCTTTGTACTTTCTATCTATCTATGTATCCTCACATTTATAATATAAAAATATTAGTATATATTGTTTATTTATAAAGAACCAATATAATACACAGCACGTACAATTCATAGAGAATGCAGATGACAGACATTCATATATAACAATACAAACCTACGTATGCAATGCATAATTAAAAGCATAAATCAGTCCTAGTTATTACATTAATACAATGTTAAACCTAAACCAGAAAGTCTCCCACTACTTTTCTTTTTTCAGAACAAGTCATTTGATTGCAGTCCAATATCAGAAGAACAAAAACGTTTGTGCCTGATTACCCAGCCATACAGGTAATTGTTAAATAGTTGAAATAATCTTTAATACAGAAAAACAGCATATTTTACATGAATTGCATCAACAGAAGGGCACTTTGTGGATTCTTCAATTAAAATAACTGTACAGAAAGGTGTATAAAATAAATAAACAGAAAAGTGTGTGATGCTGTAAATCATTAGATGTTATTTGGTTAAATAATTATTTACTGAGTCAAAATAAAATTGATATGCACGTTTAATATTAATCCATTTGAAGGGATTTAGACTCATGGAAATACATTTAATTGCCTTTAATAAACATGTGTAGCTTCTCCTGTCATGTTTTATTTGATGTGTAATTTCGTCTTCTGATATTCACTTTAAAAAGGAACCAAAGATCAAAAAGCACAATGAGGATTTGAATCTGTTTGTTGTAAAGTGATGCCTACATGTGTATTACCAGTTAAAGAGTTGTATTCATTTTATTAATAATGTCCAAAAAAATAAAGCCTACTAATTCCAAAACTGGGGCACAGCTGGCACCATAAGAAGGCAAATAGGTAATTCCTCCGCATATACCCCCTTCATATAGAATTTCCTGTTATTATTTCTATAGTATGAGCACCTATACTCTTTAATCTGAAATACAGGTAAACAGAGGTAGTAGAATCAGTAGCAAGAGAGCAAACCAATTACATATGGCTTTGTCCAATATGTGGACACTTAACACATTCCAAATCCTGTTGAGTTTGCTTAGGTATGAAGTGGTTTATAGCTTGTTCTGTATCGGTGCTAGTTATGTTTCTGTGGGTTGATATTTTTTTTTATTGCCTATTGAGGATAATCCTTTGAACAATGATCTGGACAAAAACACATCTTGAAGAGATGTTGTATGTAAAGTGGTACTTTCGTTCTGTATCTGTGTATCTTTTTGTTTTTTTTGTGAGTCCTGTGCATCATATGATAATAAAAGTTGGGACTCATTTAGACTTGCATTCAGTAGCCTTTAGTTGTAATTTACCAACTGTCAACAGAACAGTAACATTTTAGGTTGATAGGTTAAGGGTTTATTATCTATTAAATCATTTATTGCTGCTCTTTGAATACAGTCTTTATTTTCATTCAATTTACAGATGGAAATTTAGTGAGCCTGGTGACCTTAACTTGCACATTAACCAACTGTGGGGTACTGTGCCAAATGCTTTTCAGCAACTGCTAATCCATTGTCTGAGAGTTTACTTATTTTGTGTATACTCAAAAAAAAAAAAATTGGTTTGACAATTTTAGTTTTTAAAAAAGTCATGCAATAACCTTATAATATTATTATAAATGTGTATACACAGAGCTGACAAAGGCATTTATGACATTTTTCCTTTTTTTGGACCTTGATTGATCTTATACGTGGCCTACATGCTAAGACCTGATGTTTTTACTAACAATATATTTAATCTTTTTTGCAGGGTTGTCTTACTTTCTTTTATTCTTTTATCTTTTGTGCAAATTTAAAGGTTTGATTTTTAAACAACTTTAAATGTAAACTCTCCAAAAGAAGTTCACAGTATCTCAGCTTGCCATTGGATGAGAGCCACAACCTCAGGGAGTGTTTTCACATTATATGGTACCCTCAAACTATGAAGTATTTAGAGTTTCATCAAGCTTTTATAAAATATTATTTTACCCTACTTTATAATTTATGTTGCTACGAACTACATAGTAAAATGTTTTTTCTAAAAATAAATTATTTTACATTAGTCATATATAGTACAGAGAGTCCCTAAATGCTAACCCAAACACTTATTTTTTTCAAATTAAGTCACTCAGCAGTATTAAATTTGCTTGGCAGAATCCCAAAACTAGTTCTTTATATTAGTAAATGTATGAAATCCAACAGTGACAAGCTAGGCAGACATTAACCTACGGCACAAAGCTATAAATCCTGCTATAAGTCCTAATAATTTATAAATTGAATAATAAAAATCACACCTATTCACTAAAGAGTTTTTGCTCCTAAATGGTAAATTTTAAGGGCCAAAAAACATCACCAGTAAGTTTACTGTTACAGTCCGATCAGTACTGACTTTTATTCTGTGTATTGAAAGTTCCTTTCAATGTACTGTGTTTTCCTTCATTTAAAGTTTAATAATACTAACCACTCCTGTGGATGGTGGTAACTTCTGTCCTAACTCTGTTCAAGGCTCCTGACAGCTAAAAAATCTTCTAAACTTAACACACTTCTAAATGGGTTGGAATGCTGCTTCCCTGTTGTAGTGTCCTCTGCCAACCCTATATTCCCACTGTGTTCTATATTTGCTAGCAATTAGTATTATAGTATTATAACTAGTATTGCTCGATCATACCATACCTCTGTTCAGTTTGAGTAATGTTCAGCCAAACAGAGACTAATATTTGTCTTTGATCTTTTGATATGATGCTCATATTGAAATGTACATTTGTTATTAACACTGATTCCAACTTTCTGTCTGGTGTAGTGGACTGGTATCAAATGAAAAGGGGAAATCAATTGTTGCTATTATTGCACAATTTAATAATGCAATTAATCTAAATGTGAACATTAACTGATTTAGTCATTTAAAATAAAAATAAAAAACACTTTCACAAAGTTTTATCTGAGGCTGACATTCTTGTGTATAACATATTCTGACCTGTGCATTACAATAATGTTTTCAACAAAAATATATGTTGCTGTGGCACAAACTGTACTGTATTTTCCAAACCATATCCTTGATGTATTATCCACTGGGATGTCTCCAAAGTTTAAAGCAAAAGATGAGAGTGTTACCATTGGGGCAGTATTTTGTATTATCAACTGTGTCTAAATACTTTTTACTACTTCAAAAAGCTTGCAGCAAATTCTGTTTGCATTGAACCAGGGTTAAGAAAAGAGCAGTCACTTGTCTTGTTTATCTAGAAATTGGTGCCAAAGGCACAATAACAAACCTGAAATTCAGAAAATAAATACAAATTTTGTTTACACTGGTCTGCTACTAGGTTTCTATTTAGGCATCTGTACACCCAAGTCCATACAAACATAATTTGCACAATGGCTTGAAGAGCCTCTGTCACCAAATGCAGGTAAAAGTGCAGAAAAATCAAGTATTTTAAATGCTTACTTTTAGTGTTTTTACTTTCTATAAATTATTTTTTATTCACTTACATTGTGACTTTTAACTTGCTTTAAACCTCTCTAAGCACCTTAGCCCTTTCCTCTTCTCCATGTGTGTAGTTACCCTATATGCTGGCTTAGCTTCTCTATCTCCTCCTAACTGCCTACATAACCTTTTAAGTTGGAGCCCAGGGGACGAGTGAGATAAATACTAAAGCCCTGTGTGCTGTTGACAACAAATAATGGTTGTGCCCAGTAGCCAACTCAGGCATTTTGGATATCTACACAATGGGGCCTGTACAACTATCATACATAAGATATGTTATATCCACATATCCACTTAATCTTTTAGGAACTCTTTAGGAACATATAAAATTTTTTAAAGCTCAAGGCAAAAATTTAACATTCAATTACATCCAGATTTTTATATAACAATAAGCAGAGTATCTATATAACCAACATTTTTTTGTTTTGGGTGGAGGGGTTTCAACTTGCTTAGGTGAAAAGTAAAAATGCCAGAATGGACTTAACAAACCAATCTCTACTGACATTGATGCATTTAGAGCACTTCCCTTTTTCCTTCCATGTGAATAGGCACCAGTATTAAAAATTAATAAAGTTTTCAATAAGGAAGAGCCAACCTAAGATCATATCATAAAGGTGAGCATTATCATAAAACAGGATAAACAAATCCAGAGTGTGAGGCTTAGGTGCCAATTCCAATTTTAGATTCCATCAGATGAGTCACATTTCTGTATATTGAACCTTATTGCCCATTTAGAAATGTTCAAAAGGCAGGATAGTTGAGTTGGAGACAAAGTGATACACAATGTGAAGGTCATGGGTAACCCACTATCAAAACAAGCCAGAATTTGACAGACATACGGTAGGAACATAGGGTTCCTAACAGTTGTGGAGAGGAGGGCTTGCCAAGACATCCACTTAAGTATGTGTCCTAAACTCCAAGAGAGTGGCAAAGGATGGCATTAAGGACCCTCAGTGTAAACATAGGAGTGACTTAAGACCAGGTCAAAGTCTAGAGTTCCTAAAGAGACTCGTATTGGCAGTTTGCAGTGGACATGGTAGGCAGTAAGGGGGACCAACTGAGCAACCACATTTTCATGCCGCCCCCCCCCCCCCCCCCATGCCTCAACTGATATATAACTGTTCTTGGGACCCTAGGTTTCTTAGAACCCCACACAATATCAAAGATTTGGCATTACAGAATGTGGAGTATATGAGGTGGAATACAGATCAGCAACACACGCAAAGGGTAAAGCAGCTTAGGTAACCAGAAAATTTTTATTAATGCTATGTGCCTAAACCATGATATATAGTAATAATTCCATGATTCTAAATAATGTAGATAATGTAATAAAGGGATAGGATGTTTGCCGAATACAGAGTATTGTCTGCGCTATTTACTTGGATACAACTGTAGTGTAAGCTAGTCGATTACCATTTACCAGAAAAAGGAAGACTCTAGGTGCACCACAGAAACTACAAAAGTGACAAAAGATTGGGTAAGGCCATTAATGATTGAGAGAGGAACAGCAAAACACCATCTACATAAAGTTTATGACTCACAAGGGCAATGCCATGTATATCAGGGTGATTTAGCATGGCAATCGCGAGAAGCTCTATCCCTATATTAAAGTATAGTGGTGACAATGGACATCCTTGTCTGGTATCTCCTGCAATGGGAAAGTATTTACAAAAAATGACCTTTCAAAACTTGTTTTTGTTTTTTTTGTTTTTTTATGTCCTTTGTCTTTTATGTCCTAAGATACTAGAGGAAGCAGAGTAAAATAAAAAATACATACTGATTACAAATATACTTAAAAACTCAGTACAAACATTTTTAAATTAGTATAAAATATATATAAAAAATAGTATTGTTACAAAAAATGTAAAATAATTAATGATATATCATTTCTTGTAATTTTGTGACAGCAAGTGTGAGAATTTCAGTGAGAATTTGGAATTTCAGTTTGACCAGTGGACATCAACTAGTTACAATGTTTAGACCTAAAACTAATAAAATTGTATGGTATGTAAAAAAAAGAAGATGACAGGATCACATTCTTCAGTATGACTCAATCTATAATGCACAAAATACTCTTAACCTCCCTAGCGGTTCATTTCTTTCCATTTTTATATGTCTAAAAGCGGTACATTGTTTTTCATGAAAATGTATTTTACAGTATAATATAATAGTATGAGTATAATAAAGTTTGAAACAAATAATCATGTAAAAATAATAAATTGAATACATTTAAACATCTATATAATTTTTTTTTTATTTTTTTAATTAAAAAAATAAATATTATACTCATACTATTATATTATTCTGTAAAATAAATGTTCTTGAAACAATGGACTGATTTTACACATATAAATCCAATGTATTGCATTCAGTACAGTTATTTTGTATTGAATGCAATACAAATGGATTTTGAATTTCCTGCCCCGACCCACCAGCAATCTACACACACACCGACGTCACTGGGAACTCCCCGGTGACTCATCGGGTGCAGAAGCCGGCCGAAAGAAAAAGGAAGAAGACAGAGATCGGCAAGATGGACGGAGTGGGACGCCGGTGGATCAGGTAAGGCTGTATTTACTAATCTTCTGATAGGTTTACCTACCTCGAATGTGACTTGGGGTTACCGCTTTCAGCAACTTTTTTCTACCCTGAGTCACACTCAAGGTTAAACTTCTCTCTCAAAAAGTCTTTTTAACATTTAGGTGCTTTAAACGACAAAGGTAGAAAGATGCATGGAAATACAGTAGATTATCCTTCAACCTTGTTATCCAAGAGAGTCTGTTGTATTCCACCCAAGGGGGATCTAGTAAGAAAAGGTATACCTATATAATGTGTCAATGCTGACGTTTTAGGACTCCATGATATCCTCCTTACTGACTTTCTTTTCTCTTTAAACCATCACTAACTGTCCACACATCTAATTCCTCTACCTATTCCATACTGTACTCTGACACTTCTTAATCTTGATCGGGCAGGGTCCTCTTCCCTTCCTGTGTCATAGTTTGTACTTGTAATATGCAGCCCCTATTTATTGTATAGCACTGCATAATATGTTTGTGCCATAAAAATAAAATTAATATTAAAAGAACTGTTCCACAAAAACTTTTAAATGTTTGCACCGGAAAAGGAAATATATGGACATACAGCACAGAAAACTACAAACACATCTGAAGTGCAGCCTCATAATCTCCCGAACGGAGTGTCTGTGTTATTCTTTGAGAGCCTTGATATGTCATCAGATGATGTAAAGGTTGACTGATAAAGTAAAGGAGTGCCATGTGACTTGACTTTATTTTCATTTCAACTTCATTTTTTGAACTATATAGTTACTGATGCTGCTAGATGCAGTGACGAAAGAGAAATTCAAATACTAGAAACTGAAATTTAGTCAAGTCCAGAAATGAAATCATTACAAGTATGTATGTCCCAGTTCTACAAGGAACAATATCTACATGACACGTTTATGTTTTTGTGAGATTTATGCAGTGGTGCTTCAGGTCCTTCAACATACACTTAATACCAGATAACATACTGGGAAGATATTTAGTGCATAACCAGAAATTGTGTTAGAATTGTTTTGCTGTTTGCAATGTGCAATATGTGAAATGGAAAATAAATATTCATTTCAGCACTGAATTTCTTTATTTGAATACTACAAATTCAGTGTTCCAAATTTACTTTCACATATATTCCAAAATATTAGAATTCAGTATATGTAATTATAAGTGCATCTGCATCTTACCTGGCAAACTCGGCAATGTACAACAAATGCTTGTTGATCTTGTCAGTAAAGTCTTTTTGATGCAACTTGCTGTGATAATGTGACAACAATTCTGCTCTACTCCAGAATTCAGAGAAGAGTTGCTACTAGGGCTATGTACACACGTGCAATAATTGGCATTGGAAAGGATCTTTCATGATCCTTTCCAACAACTAACCACTGCATGATGCATGAATGAGTCCATACAGCACCCTTCTGCTCTATGGAGAGGGGACAGGGGGAACGACAGAACGGCACCCCACTGCGCTCTCTCTCCCTTCACTTTCATTACGATCATTCATCGTCCGTCACCCGTGGATCGGTCAGGACGGTGTTCGGATGATGGACGTTGAGCACTGTATACACGCCCAATTCTCGTCCGATATCGGTCCTTAGCCGATTATCGGACGAGAACCATTGCAGGTGTGTACCCAGCCTAACCTGTATACTGTGCTTCCTTACACTGAGATGATAAAATGTTGCTGAAGATGTGGCTATCAGCATTGTCACTGCTGATTGGATACCTGTAGCTTGTCAATCCTGGCCAGACCAAGTCCTGGATTGACAGCATCGCCTCTATTGATGAAACATCATCAGATATCATCACCCTTCCCAGACACTGCATCATCACCCCTCCCAGACACTGCATAGTGAATTGCAGTGCTTGGGGGGAAATAAGGGAGATACACAAAAAGGCAAATTTAACTCAATTAGGGTAGATAAAGGTAGTGTTTTGTTTTTAGTTATGTTATAAGTATTTATTCATCACATAGTAACTGTATTTGGTATGTGTAGACTAAAGGAGATTTTAGTTTTACTTTGAAACTTAAGAGGGAAAAACACAGGACTCCAACACTGCAAAAGACCAAAGATAACTTGAAAACATCATATCACAAATTTTAAGGGGAACTAAATTCTTTATACACTCACCTGTCCCTGTTACATTGTAGGTGCTGCCATCTTCTTCTATTTCGTCTTTCATATTTCAGCCATGTTGATTGGGGAAGCTGGGATGTGCTGGCTATACCCACAAATAAAACTGAGCTACTCATGTGCAGCTCAGCAATTTTGACAGATGAGAGTGATCAGGCAGTTAGTAATGCTTATTGCAGAGCATTGCCTGTCTCTTTCTGCAATAAAGCACAGGGTCGCAAATCCCGCTTTTAAAAAGCTCTTCTACTTTTTCATATTTTTTTTTCCTTCAGTGTTTATTTACTTTTCCTGGATCTAAGTGATGGTACAGCTTTCTACACTTTTCATATTTTCAAAGGGAGCTAGTTGTGAAAGCTGGGTGCCCCATACCAGGCCCATACCATTTGTCAATGGATGCCTTGACCCAAAGTAACTTGCCAATGAGTTAATAGGCAAGTTTTATTTTGACATTTCCCCTGCAAAAGTTTGAGGAAGTGTTCACAATTGGAATTTTGCAGTTGAAGGGATGGTTACAGACTTTTACTTCTCAGGTTACAACTCTCAGGTTGTGACTCTGTAACTATTTTACCATTTAAAGTAAAATGAAAGAGTAAACTTGTGCACAGGATCCTAATTGTATGACATTTCTGATGAAACTTGGTTTTTGCTTTAAATATAGTGACTTTGCATGCATACCTTTACTATACAAATATAATTACAATGCATTCACAAATTCTGAAATTGCAAAAACAGCCTACCTGATGGCCTGCATTGCAAAATGGTTATGTTTAGGCATGCATGAGTTAATGGATGCATCTTCAATATAAGCTATTGTTTAATTCATTAAGTTAAGATTTCTGGGCTCAATAAGAAAATTGCATTAGATATGCAGTAATTAACTTTACAGAAAAATAGGCCCTAATTATAATTAGTGTACCTTTCGAGACGCGATTGTAGAGGTGTACCATTCTATATGTACTGTTTTATACAATCAAATATATTATAAACTCCTTCAGTAGAAAATAAGGTAACATATTTGATGTGTCAAGCTACTGTACATGTTAATTCTAAAAGGGAATGCCTTGTTGGATAAAATCCAATCAATACACATAAACCCATTCAGTATCAAGATTAAGGTTTACCTCTTCTTGAACCCTATGCAAAATATATTCGGACCTTCGCAATACAACATTTTTGCTATACACGCAAATAATTCCCTTAATATAATAAACATATAAGCAATAAAGCCTGTTTTAGTTATATAAAACAGCAAAACATTTTGCTCACCCATCCCATCTAAACTTGCTGATATAAATTCAAGGTATACAAAGTAAAAAAATGAATAAGTGAAGGCAATATTTTAAGAAAATTGTAGACTGTGCATGGAAGATTCTGTATCAGAACTTGTTTATTGAAATTAGGCAAATTTGGCCCCTTCCAGAAGTTTTTGATATAATAAATAAAGCATACTTTCAAATTGTAACTTTTCAGCACAAGCATTCCCCTCTAGTGTTGCAATGTCCACCTTGCCATTCCCCATTTAGGTTTCAAGTCTTAGTGTTTAATTGGATGGGTGGGAATGTGGTAAATCCATTGCCTTAGACCTTGATGATGAAATTGCACCATACTGTATGCTGAGATGTTCAACTAAAAGAAAAACTAACAAGGCACATAACTAAATTTTTTTTTATTATGGAAGCCTGGTAATTGCACCTTAACCTCTAGAAGCACTAAATAGTTTAATTATTTACTTTTATAAATGGTGTAGAGCAGGGGTGTCAAACTCAAATACACAGTGGGTCAAAATAAAAAAATTAAAAATGCAATTCATATTTAGGATTCCGTTGGGGGCCAAAAAAAAGGATGTTACGGGCCAGAGTTTGACACCCCTGGTGTAGAGAATCTTGGGAGAAAGTTTTGTAACTGCAAATTGCAAATACTTTGGATTTGGTATTGATTTATTTATAAATGTAGCCATGAGCAGGACAATTATACACAGAGCCACACTAAAAAAAAAGAAATATAAGCAAAATATTTTTTCTGTTTTTGGAAACAAGAATATTGAGATTCTATTTTTTAACACCCAAGCTTTTTTTTTTTTTTTTACAGAGAACAATGTGAATTTAGGACATAGCTAGGTAACTACATGCACTGTGGGCATATCAATAGCATATCCAACCCAATATCAAATAATCTGTAACATCCACTGGGGACTGACATTTTATGATCAATACAGTTACTACAGGTTCTTATAACCACAAATATGGCACATGTAGTAATGTATCAGAACCAACAGTGCAATGGGAAGTTAAGTCAACACCGGACTTAATAGAAATAACCATCGATATACCTTAGCCTATGGGATTTGATGCAAATTGTGCAATTTGTAGTTATGAAGCCAATTTACAGTGATATGATAAATGAGCCTGCATGTGCCATGAGACAGCCATTTAAATACAAAAAAACGGAATATTTCAAAAGTTCCCATCAGTTGTAACAAGAGAAGTTGTTCCAGTCCATAGAAGACTGATACATACAGTAGAGGTGTACAATGATTTAACGGGAGAAGCCTGTGCGTGCCAGACTTGTAGTGCTAAAACAAATCAATTATATCTAAACTCAAAAGACACAAATGTAATATATTGAATCCAGTTCTATAACAATAGCACTTGCTGTCTTAGGGCAAAAAAAAATACTTGCTGAACTGTATCTATGAAGGAGGAGTGTTGTGGTGTCCCCAAGCACAGGAAAAGTTTAAGGACACCAGAACACTGGCATCTAACTTGCAAAACATAGTGGCGGGGAGGTTATTTATTGGAGAAGACTGGGGTCCAATAACAGTCAGTGGAGACAAAGAGAACTCAAGATCCTGGCAGGAGTAAGAGGTATTTATTTGCTTATTAGCAAAACGTTTTTAGCAGCATATTCAATGTATCAAAAACGGAAATAAAACAAAATCATTATTATGGTTTACACATAAATTGAAATGTGCAGAGAGAAACATGAAGGCTGCTATTGCTAGACTTATGTTGTTTTTCAATGCTAGATTCCTAGTCGTCTTTAGCTTTATCACTCATCATATATTCAAGCAGATGTTTGCCCAACATCCCAACAAAGTGTATCCCAACCACTAAATTTGACCATTCTTAGCCAACACTGGACAAGTCTTAGCTAGGAAGGTATATCCAGCTACAAATCAGTGAGGTTGCAGAGCCTACCTATGTGACAGCGCTAAATTGATGCATTAATATTAATATTATTAGCCAGTATTTATATAGCGTCAACATAATATGCAGTGTTTTACAAAGCCAATAGTCATGTCACTAGCTGTCCCTTAAGGGGCTCACAATCTAATATCCCTACCATAGTCATATGTCATTAACGCAGTCTAAGGTAAATTTTTGAGGGTAAGCCGATTAACCCAACTGCATGTGTTTTGGGATGTTGGAGGTAACCGGAGGAAACCGACGCAAGGGGAGAACTTACAAACACCTTGCAGATAGCTGTGATTCGAACCTGTGACCCAGTGCTGTAAAGGCCAGAGTGCTAACCTCTGAGCCGCCAGTGCTACATTTATTTGATTTCACCAGTCCAGGTGTACCAGTCCACAACTTATTTGAAAAGGTATTTGGGAAATATATACATTTTTAACTCTGCAGCAAATTAGCAAGGTGGTGCATTGCTGCTAACGTCTTTCATGAAGATTCCCCCTTATTTAGTCTAAAAACATAATAGAAGAAAAGAAGAACATAAACTTACCATATGCCACAACTACTGTAAAACACCCATCCCTACATGATTGTAGACACCATCACAGGGTCCCTTTGCCTCTGTGAAGGGGCCCAGCAGGGTGTTGTGAATAATTTCTTGAAAACATCATAGAACCCTGCGTTTAAGTAGTGGGATGAATCTTAGAAGGTGCTATTTATTTGTCCAAATGTCATGATGTGCGAAGGTAAGTCTAACACAGTGGTCACCAATCTTTCCGTCTTCACGGACCACTAAATGCACGGACTCTGGACCGCGCATGCACGGGGAGCTGTGTGTCACTCAAATGAAAAGAAACTTCCCCCAGAGAGATTTCATAATGCCAGAACCCGCACTCTCTCCCATCGCAGGTCTGAGCCTAGGTTTTTGTATCCAGAGACACAACCTACCTACAGCCCTGAGCCTGGTGACCGCTGGTCTAAAAGACTGAAAGAACAGAAACCCAATTATAAAAAAAGAAAAAAGAAAAAGGACAGGGACAGTCAGCCTTTTCAGAAAAGGCTGGATGATGAAGGGTATTCTCTAGTTGGTTAACAGGGCAGGATCTATATAACTTGCTGCAGCATCTAATGGGATGGCATCTACTTAGGAAAGACTTGTAAGCAGTTGGTTGCATAATTCAAATAAAGCTTTATCTGTGACCATTGCAATTGGTAATAATGTCAAATGAAGGGATTGGGGGGGGGTTAGGGCCCTGGGCCCTGTTCTGTCCTAATCCATCACTGCAAGAGGATTATATTTCTCAAGACACCATGGTTGGCCCTAGCCTTCTCCACACTGCTCCAAAAAGTTGCTATGGATCATTTGGAGAATAGTGTGTAACACAGTTACCATTGTTTTTATGGTAACTCTTGAATTAATTAGGTAATTAACTAAATAACAATATGGCTACTGTAGAGTGGAATTTCCCAGAATATTGAATTTCACTTTCAAATCATCAATTCTCCACTAAATGTAAAAAGAACAGAAAACACCATCAGAATAATATCAGCAGACCTCATCATGGGAACGCTGGGAAAGCAAATTTCAAAATGTTCGCTCATCCCTAATTAGGCCCTAGAATTCTATTGGAAATCCCCAGCAGGTGGAACAATGTCTGGACCAGAGCTTCAGTTCTGTGGAACAAACACAAATTCATGCTTAATTAACGCTCTACTTTTACCTTGACCACAAAGCCATCCCTTTACAAATTTCTTTATTGGACATTTTTTTCATCTGTGTAAAGGAAATGGGTTAAGAAAGCTTTCTACCCATTTTCATGTATTGTCACTTTTCTTGTACAGAGGAAAAAAAACTTTCAAAATATAGATTGTAAACTAGGAAGCTAAATTAAGACAGTCACATGAATCGGTTCAATCACACAATGAATTAGATAAACAATGGGGCTTGCAGCTGAGCTATTAAAGGGTTTAGAACAATTTTTAATTCCGTAGCTTTTATTCTATTTCCACTTCTCGAAGTCTTTTAACAATGAAATGATGAGAAGATTGGAAATAAAATATACTTAAGATGCAGAATCTGTGGGTTAAACAACATTATTACATAGCATTTCATAAACTGCAGTTTCTTTTCTTTTCGCAGAAATCATGTCCTTTGTCAACTTGTGGTCACATCAGCATTTCTGTTGATGTAATTTGCTTCAGCTGCAGAGCATAGCTGGCCTACAAATCAAAAACGAGAATAGAGGATGTCAGGAATAATTCGATGTCTTCATTGCTTAGATAATGTGCAAATCAATTCACATCCTATTTTTTCAGAGAATATGGAGCATGAAGTATCTAGCGTAAGCAAAACAGAAAACACAACAGCTGGTGAAGAGCTGATTTGCCTACACGGTCTATTTTGGTATTGCTGTCTAATACTGACTGCTAAGTGGCATGGTATATTAAAGCCAAGGCTCGGGTACTCAAAGTACTTTTTCTACTATAATACCTTGTTGTCACTTTGCAGTCAATAGGAAACAATGGATAATATCCAGCCTTGAATGAGTTGTGTAAAACATATGGTTAAAGCTTTTATGTCAATAAAGTACATGTAAACCAATTTACTCAACTCTCATATTTGCTTTAAAGCTTAGTTATGGGCTAAATTAATATTGTCTTCAAACTGTAGAATGAAGGATATTCTTATTTGAATCTTGGTGTCCTTTGTACAGTAATCCAGCATGAAACAACTCTTGCTTTTACCTCTTTGCATGGATTTCCTGTAATTAAGGTTGGATGCTGCTACCTTTCTCTTTACGCACAGTGATTGGTCTAGTAGCCGCCCCCTTGCACCTGTAAAGGGAGTGCCCATTGCAGTACCAGGTTTTGCAAAAGTTTTTGGCATGTTCAATATAGATTTATATACCCTTTGGCTTCCAAAGAATAAATCTAATTCAAAGTAAATTCAAATAGTAATTTTTATTGTTTATTGGTGACTGTCCCTATATAGAACGTAGAAAAATAAGTAAAAATAGTTTCCCTACATTTAACAGGACAATGAAGTATTGAATTAACTGGGCAAGCATTGAAATATGATTTTAAGAAAAACTGCTTAGACTACAACATAAAGAAATTACAATATTCTGTTTAAGGTAGGTAGGACAAGGGAGAGGTGATAGTAAGGATGGATAGTGGAGGGGGAAAAGAAATGTGAGAAGACTGTGGTGGTGGTGGTGGGTGGTATAGAGAAAGCAGTTGAACCAAAATGTGAAATAGACTGTATATGATATAACTTGCCCCCAGCATGTATGTGTGGGGAGTCTGTTACACCATCCAAAGCTGGTACCAGCCACGTGTCCTGCTCCAAATGTCATCTGCTTCAGGGGACACTGATAACACACCGAGCCTCCAATTCTTCACAAAACACTACATTTTTAGTTTAGTAGTCCCCTTCTTTCCCTCCTACCTTTGCTTTTCTCTTTTGGCTTCATCTCACTATTCATCCTTCCTTCTTTTGTTTTCTTTTTTCACTTTTCAGGTTTTCCAGCTCCAGAAATGCAGACTAATAAATTGTAAAGTTGGATATTTATGAGAAATGCCTTTATAGTGAGATAATAATTATATATCTATAAAAAAGGCTGCTGTGATTTTGGCTTACAGCTTTGGCTAGTAATCCAAATAATACCAAATAATAGAAAGAGCTCTGTATATTAAACATCACTTTTACACTATGACAGCTGAAACTTGTAATTTTAATATTTTATTGTTTCTTTGTTAGACTTGTCATTAAACAAACCCATGTGATCATCATGATTGGTTTTCACATGGCTCGGTACTAGCCTGATTGCAGTAAATGCTTCAAGTAATAGTACACAGTATTAGGTCCTAGTATAGTAATATAGAACATAAATTGAGGTTCTCTTAGCACAGGGAACCATGCTAAGGCATATTAATCTACACATTTACCTTACAAAGCTTTCTATATGAGTAGTTATGCAACTGCAATTTAAATATATTATTTATTATTGGGTATTTATTAACTTTATTACAGGTAGTCCATGAGTTAAAGACATCTGACATATGGACGACTCCTAAATACGAGTGGGGCTTCCCTGCTCGCTCATGTGCAGAACGGAGGCTTCATTGGGGGGAGGGAGACAGTTCGCATGACTTGCAAAAGAAGTCTTTTGATAAACAGGGCTGAGGTTGTGGGTTATCTTAAGGGCTGAGCTGTTCTGCAGCCTCACGTAACTCTTTAATGACAAAGACAAACTCTGCAGTTGTTTCTTTTTGCATATCAAAGCACAGCTTGCTCCAGAAGTTAATGAATTTCCAGCCTCCATAAAGGTTTTTTTTTCCCTTTGTTTGTACTTTACTCACAGTGAAAGTTTTATACAGTAACTGACACCACACTGTGCATGCACAGAAAGGTAAAAATAAATAATATATTGAAATAAATAATATGTTGAGACAAACATCTGTCCTAATGGCATTTTTTAAAATAATAAACCTGTTCAGACTTACATACAAATTCAACTTAAGAACAAACTAACAGTCCGTATCTTGTATGTAACCCAGAGACTACCTGTATTTCTTTTTAATATACATATTTAGTAAAAAAAAGTTTTTATTAACATTTGTATTTTGACTAATAATATGTAGTATAAAGTATTTAGTAGGCTTAATGTATTAAAATTTTTAGATTCAAAAAATCGTTCTACAATTGACTGATTTTTTTTTTTTTTTTTTTAATCAATGAATACTTTTTAAAGCAATGTTTGGTGTCCCACAGATTTACACATTTTGATGGAAATTGAAAGGGATCGTGTAATCAAATGTTGAGGTTTTGGGGCACTTCCATGGCTGTCTATTATAAATGCATGCTTCTGTTCCAAAAACTACAACGCAAATGTCTAAATGTTTGGAGGCACCTACTAGTACAGGCATTTGGCTTAAACTGGAAGTCCATAAAAATTGATATGAATATAGATAATTGCAAAGCAAGTTATTTTATAATTAAATGTTATTAAACTTTCCATTTCAATCCGCTGCCAGTAATGATCTTCAAAACTGCCAAAACATTTCAAATGTCTCTTCTCCGGAATTCTGGCAATAGTATTCAGTTTGTAGAGAATACTCAAATTGATCTTTCAACCATTCCTGTTATTGGCTTCCTGCCTCTCCTAGAGGTTTGAACAACATTTGATCTCAAATATAACTTTGTCTGATCTATAGAATATGGTGTACAGTACCTGGCAATGTCCTTCGGTATACTGCACTGATCTTTTCACTTTTATTGGCGCGCTTAATCAGGGATACCTCAATGTAGCGATTGTTATTACAATAGTCAGACTGATCTTTTAATTAGCAGAATTTCCGCCTTAGAACTCATCCTAGCAGTTTGTCCTAACTTAATATTTACGGGAATAATTATTTAAGGATCATGGGTTAAAACATCAAACAAAACCCTAACTTGAGGGAAAAATGAAGGCTGCCATTCCTAAATAAAAATGGTACTTTCTTATGCAGACCTTTTTTAGTACTTTATGTTCAGCATTTATTTGTTAAGGGATCTTCATAAAATATGTAAATTATATGAAATAGTAAATGTGTACATCAGATCTGAATTTTAACATTAAAACAACAAAGTCCACATACTGGTCCTAAAGAACACATTATAAAGATGGATCGAGAAAAGGAAGGAGGTGGCGTAAAGCTTGGGGAGAAAAAATGAGTTAGTAAAAAAGGGAAAAGACAAAAATAAAAACAGGATAGAACAAGGAAAGAAAAAAACAGAGATAAAAAAACAACATAAGCATAAACATAACACCAAACTAGCACAAAAGAAAAAAATACAACATTATACAGCTATGAACTCAGCATATACCTTGGGTGGTGTAACCATACAATTATTTATAACAGTTATGAGTAATAGCAAACGTTTTTTTCTAATAAGCATTTTAATACTTCTGTACTTTATATGTAGATCAATAAAATGACAGTCTGCATTTTTTTCACTTGTTCAGAGTTTGTGATTCAGCCAGATTCATATTAACCATCAACTACAATTCACAAAATTAGAAGTCAGCAATGGCAATCCTGATGCTCCTTTAAAAAAATGTCACCACCATGCAGCACTTTTGCAGCTGAGCAGTGGCTGTTCTTCTATTTATATTTGTTAGCTTCTTCAGGTCTCCCCTGTCGTACCCTGAAAGTGTCCACATGGGTCATGTAGTGTGTGATAGGCTGATGACCATTCCTGCAGTAATAGAAAAGTTTATGGTAAGTTCTCAGTAATAGTTTAATATTTAGTGCTGACATATTAAAAATGCTTTTTAGAGAGCTCATAGCTAAATCACTACCTGTCCCTCAGGGGAGCCTACAATGTAGTTCTCCTTTCATAGTTACATGCTCCTAACTTAGTCTAGATCCGATTAGGGGGAAAGACAATTAACCTACCAGTATGTTGGATATACTAAAATTCCACACTTACATAAAAAACATACAAACCTATTTTCTTTCTTTCTTTCTTTCTTCTTTCTTTTCTTTTCTATTTTTTTTCTTTCTTTCTTTTCTTTCTTCGGGCATGTTAATATTTTCAGCATTTGTTGGCTCTTTATACTAAAAATAAAGATTACCATTGCCCCATGGCCTATATTTATTTGTCTTTACTTTCTGGCTTCTCTTTCTTCACTGTATTTCTCCCAGATGCATTACAGACAGGAAGTAAAAGTATTAAGTGAGATATACTATCAGAAAATGTATTTTTTCTTGGGCTGTGTTTATTACCCAGTAGAAAAGCACGCAGAGCTCCACAGCTGTCCGTGCTGTCACTTTCTGCTTATTGCATATGCAACTACATTCAAACTTCACAGCCATGTTCCAGTCTGATTGATGGTTTTAGCTATTCTTTTTATATTTACATTAAAACCTATTTATAGACAAATCTGTTTGCCTGGTCCATGCCATTCCTCCCACTTCGCTTCCAACCATTAAGCAGCCTTCTAAAGCTCCTTCCTACTGTCCATATTCCTTTGCCAGTCCTGCTTCCATTAGCGGAAACTGGTAAATTAGCAATTGGCCTGTGCCAATCAATCACGTTGTGACATCATCACAGCGTACAGTTATCTGATGCCTGAAAGGACCCTGCTGCTGGACAACCAATGGAAAGTGTCTACTTGGACCTGACACATTGCTCCTGATTTATGAAAGCTCCCCATGGCTGGAGAGAATACACTTTCATCAGTGAAGCTGGGTGGTCCAGCAAACCTGGAATGGATCTGGTCCCGGATTTAAAATGTTTGCTAGCAAATAGCAAAGGATTTTTAAAAAATCCATTCAATATTTTCTGGATCACCCAGCTTCACTTCTGAAAGTGTATTCTCTCCAGTCTTGGAGAACTTTCATAAATCAGACCCATTATGTGAACCTCAATTAGGGTAAAAAAAAATGATTTTTTTTTTTTATTTTTAGCAAATGGAATTGGTTCCTGAAATCCCATGTAAATTTATTTCTAATTCTGGTGTACAACAAGTGTGGAACACATGTAGTTATGACGAGGATAATGAAGTTTAATTTTATGCAAGTAATGCATGTCATTGACAGTTTTGTAACTTCTTGTTTTTTTATTCTTTTGTGTACATATATTTTTCAAACTTTGCTTTATTCCATTTATCTTGTTATCAAAATCTCAATATCCTTATGGATAGATGTTCGTAATATCATCAATTTTACCCATTCATGCATAAAATTGCAATATTGTTTTGGGTATACATCTTCTACTATCATCTTTTTTTTAAATATATACTTTAGAATTAGAAACAAGATTTGAAATATCATGCTGCAAATTCTCACAGTGGTTTCTCTAAAAACTGTCGTATCAGAAAAAGAAATACAAAAAACGAAATGCCTACTTCTAAAGGACACAATCCTTATCTCGCCATATTTCTTTAAAGCTCAAGTCTACACAGAGATAAAAGGCACAAATTAGTGCAGCTCTGCAGTAATATTTCCTTGTAAGGCGTTTTTTACTGCAATCAAAGTAAGTACCTGAATTTCATGTTCTTGCAGCAAATAATAAATAGGGGCAGGGATAAGCAACACAAGGTGCCATTCAGATGTGCTACACTTCAAATGATTATGCTTATAGAAGGATAACGCTGGATAACAGAAGGATCTGTGTGCTGATTCCCCTGCCCACCAACAAATTGAGATGGGGTCCTTAAGTGGAAGTGAAACTACAGCACCAAAAGATCAGGTTCTCTGCGGTAGCACTGTGTTCTGTAAATGTACTATAAATCTCAGGATTAGATGGGCAGAAATACTAATCCTTTATCAGAATCCTATTCCTCTCCCTCTATATTTTTGGTCTTCAGACCTTTCTTTTACCATGTCTCCTTGTATCCTTCACATGGTCTCACTATCGCAAGGATTTCTTTTTCTCCGTTTCTCTCTCCATTTTTTTTCCCCTCTAAATTTATTCTTTATTTTTCTTACTCTCTTACCTTTATTTTCCTAGTCTCCTTCATTCTTTGTCTTAATATTTTTTCACACTCTTTCCTTATGATCTAGTTTACTTTTTCTTCTTTGGTCTTTCTTGCTCCTTCCCTTTATATAATTTTCATTATCTCCTCATAGCTCTCTCTTTTCCTTCCTCTCTTTATCTCTGTCTATACATACCATTCTCTCACACTATGTTTGCTTGTTGCCCTCATGCCATATTTTATATTTCTTACATAATAAGTGCATACGTTACAGTTACAAGTATACCAAAATTTATTGTGTTATATAGCCAAAACGTTTTTGGTGTTGGTTCTTGTCTTTGTTTCATCAAGGTTGTGTAGAGCCAATCTCTATGTTAATTTTTTGAAGCTCATAGTATAGGTATAAGAGGAAGAGGGGGAAAGAAAAATGTTTCATGAAACTTCTTTCTTTGCCCCTCTTCCCCTTATACCTATACTATGAGCTTTATATAGCCAAAAGTTTGTGAATACCTGACTATAACAGCTACGTATATGGTCAAAGGTATATATGTATCCCTCCACGCTGTTGAGTTAGGATATTTCAGCATGAGAGTACCCTGTGGGCAAACCCAGGTGCATAAATACATGTTTTTTGAGTTTGGTGTGGAAGAACTTTCCTGTGGAAGAAGGTTACAGGTACACTATTTAACACCTCTCGGGTTGTGATTTATTCTTTTCATTCATTATTTGTACCTGTCCTCACCAATTCTCTATTGACGGTGTAACGACATTACCAAAAACATCCCACAATCTTCTAAAAATCCTTCCTGGAGAAGTGGAACCACATCAGGAAAGAGGGGAAGTTTTTAGAATCTGATGGCCAACATAGTATATGGTGTATATGCCAATGCAATCACTGCAAGTTTTGAATTATTAATATCATGGCAATAGGATTATTTCATAGGGCATATTTCATGGTGACCCAATTCCGTTTTGTCACACTTGCACCCCAACCTAAACAACCATCAGTTGACCCTCTGGTTGATGTACTAGAAAGTGTAATGTAATGCTTAGCCCGAGGGGGTTATGGTGTTCAAAAATATCCCACACTGTGGATCTGTTTTCTTTCTTGTTCCAATGCTTTTTTAATATATTGTCGGGTTGCCACACAGGCTCCTGCATGCTCGCAAAATATGGCACTGTTATGGTGACTTGTTTGTATTACAATAAAGTTCCCTGTAAGGTATGTTGGTTTAAATTATTTGTTGCAATCACTTTTTGATCTGTACAAATGTTTTGTAAAAGATATGCAACTTTTTTCTTCCTCAATTTTATTTTGCAATACAAGTCATCATAAAATAGTATGGTGCATGTTAACAAACAAGAGAGTAAAATCACAAATTTTGAAAAAAAAATGCCTGGGTCAAATTTGCATTACAAAAAAAAAAAACACAGAAAAGTAAATGTTACATTTTTTTACTATTACTAAAACAAACATGATATCATTTGAGAACAATCATTGCATACTTACAAATGAATTCTTTATTTTAATGTATAGAGGAATAGTAAAGATTTACTTAAACACACACATAACTAAATTCCTTTGAATCCTCGTGAAAATATAACATGATAAAAAAAAAAACAATTGCTGCAAATTCTGAATCAAAAAGACATATAGCTGCAATACTATAGTACACCAAGTGAGTGACTAGTAAAGGAAAACGGACATTTGTACCATGCCATGGTAATGATATAACAATAAACACAGACAAGACCACAATGGCCTGTGATATATGACTTTTGTAAATAAATGTTGCTAGATACAGAATTTGAGCTGTTTAGGAAATAAATTGTGAAAGAAGTGCAATATTCACAGCATAAAAATAAATTATGAAATAATACAGCAGGCTTAAGAGTGACTTGCAAACAATATTTAGCAGAAATTACATCTGTTGCAGTTTACTTTGAATTGAAGTGATTCATCCGTTGCCATATTTTGCCACCAGGTATCAGAGTCCTTTCATAGAGCAGTAAAATGAAATGACCTACATTGAAGAAACACACTATATCTAAAAGCTATCAAGAATCCAGTTTATATGTTTTGAGTCTTAGAGAAAAAATGAGAAGAGGCAAAAGGTGTGAATACTGCTAAAGGATTAGCTGTGTCAGCACGTCTGTAGTTTTGTTCTTGAAACACATCTGGGGTTCCGAATCAGAGCTGGAGCTTCTTTGCGATACATACAGTATGTCATTATTCTTTCTTTCTGCAGGGAATGCCCCTTTAATAAATACTTTATATGCCATTCATCTTTAGAAATAAATAATTGCTTTGTTGATTAGTATTTGCTGGTGAGTTGCCAAAAAGCTGTTGTGGATATGCAAAACTTTACTGCTGACAAACTAGAGTAAGATCCAATTTTTATACATAGTATAAATTAACAATTTAATTGTTTCAAATACTCTATTAAAACTTTCTGTAGTTCTTTGGTTAAAAAATGACATTTTAGATGAACTTTAATGCTATTTTATTGATTATCATTGTACTGAACCTGTATTCCTATGCAAAGGTTTCCCAGAGCCTAAAGCATATTTTAATTGTTTGCATGATTCAACCCAATAGGTGACCCTGTGTGAACTTAAGTAATAAAAGTTAATGATAATGACACATATTAACCTCACATAATAGAAGATAATGACTTGTGAAACATTTGACTCTATTCACAAAATTAGACTAGTACAGTTCATGGAAGCACAAATTCAAATTAATACATAGCCTATTCTGACTCAGTGAATGGTAATTAATCTTCTTTTCTTTGGCTCTCAATACACTAACAATGACTATGAAGCAAAGTTGATAAATAGACAAGAACCCATCAGTGCATATTAGTGAACATTTCAAAGGATTTTCTTTTGACAATTAGTGGGAATTGTCCTGTGTTAATGTAGCCAATAAGGTCACAGTCTGGAGAGGCGGGTGTAGTAGCAGTAGGATTATACTTTTTAGTAATGATGGTATTTTGTTTTATTAATTTTACACTATGGAATAAAGAACAAGTTCTCAAAGATAAAAGCAGCTAAATGACAACTCTTCAAGTATTACAGTAAAACATAATTATAGCAAAACACATATTACAAATCTGTATTACTGTACACTATAACATGCAAGTGTTCCTATGAAAGAAAAAACTATTTTAAATTAAACAATCTGGTATTGTTTTATCTGTAAACAACCTCTGTAAAATATAGTTGTTGATAGTATTATATTTTAAAAATTATTATAATTGTAAATGTAGGCCTAGGATGGCAATCTGGTAATTCTGCATTTGCAAGAAAGGCCGGTGTGTATAAGAGTATATATGGATGGCTGTAAACTTCTACTTACTTTTAATATTATAGAAGTATTGGATTGGGGATATTATCAAGAAACTCCTTTACATTTATTCCAAAATGCTTGGCAATGTCTGTTTTCATATGCTAATGTGGAAGAGGGTGTTTTACATTACATTACCACTGTATAATCCCGGTACATCTTTTTTTAAATGTAAAAAAATATAAATCAAGAGGTTGATATCTGCTAAATTTATATAAATATATAGCTGAACCAATTTCAATAAAAAAAGAATGACACTTACCTTTATAAGAGGAAAGTCATCGATCCCTCTGTGATCCTGGTCCAGTTGGTCCCATGCCATCCCGTCTTCTCTCTTCTTTCCGGCATGAACAGTAAGCACCGCAATCTTCTTCCGGGTTCTTCTCCTTCCCCCAATCCCCCAATCTTACACTGTGCAGATTGCGCACTGGTGCACCTTCCTGAAAATGTAAAAACAAAATGTTCTGATTTCACTGCGCATGTGTGACTTATTTATCCCAGAAGACTGCGGGTTTCCTATTCAGTCTTTACCCCAGTAGCAGTAAAATACAGGGTCCTCCCCTTCAAATAAAAAGTATTTCAAAAAGTGAAAAAAACAATACCCTTTATAATCTAAATAGTTTGGTTACAAGTCCACTTCAATTTTGATACAAAGTTTAGCATGGTAAATTCTTTTTTAATATTTTTAAAAAAAAATACCTTGTGATCCTGTAATGAAGATCCAGGTTCAAGTACTTCTTGGCATAGGGTGACAGCATCTGTCTTTGTCTTCTAATTCTGCTCCTGCATTATGGTTTTAAATTCTTTCTTGATAGAAGCTACAAACAGATGTGTTGATACATAATGTACATACATTGGCATGTTTGACTGTTGTCATCATCAGGAAAATTCAGCAATTAGTAAATTGTGTGCATGACAATGTGATTGTAGAAAATAAGAATTGAGATGAAAAAGAATGAAATTGTAGAAACAAAATTAAAGAAATATTACAATGACAATTATTTATGATATGTAGTAATTTATCAAACCAGATACTACTTAGGGTTGCCATGACTCACAATCTTTTATTTTTTGTTTTTTTTTCATGTTGTTTTGCACACTAATATAATATTTTATATTTTAAACCTCTTTCATTTTAGATAGAGGTGGCCTTGTTGTCCTCACAATAGGATAACTGGGCAGAAATACAACTCCTAAAAAAATCCAGTCTCAGAGATTTAATTTCTGACAAGTTCCCAAAACATTTTAAACAAATGTAATGCATACGCTGTTCTTTGCTCTTTAATATGACATTTAGTGGGCCTTTAAAACTAAAGTTTTCTTTGCTTTTATCAGTCCAATTAAAGACTTACAGTAAAAAAAGTACCCAGATATTCATATCTATAAAAGGATACTTTAAAACTTTGGGTCAAACTTAAACATTTTTTTATATTTATCTGACTAAAACATATATTTTATATTTTAGCTCTGAACATAATTAATAAGGTATATAACACAAATAAATACATATACAAATCAATACATCCAAATAATTTTTTTTAACCCTCTGATGGTGACATTAACCAAACTTTCAGTATATTCACCCAACTCAGAAACAAGATTAAAGTTTTATACATTCAGTTTCAAACATGATTATTTTAAAGTGTTCAGTCCTCCCCAAACTAATACTGATTTATTAAAGCTCACCAAGGCCTGAGAGACCTTCACTTTCATCAGTGAAGCTGAGTGATCCAGCAAATCTGGAATGGATATGGTCCAGGATTGAACATGACTTTTAAGAATTCCATTCCAAGTTTCCTGAATCACTCAGAATTACTGATGAAAGTGTACCTTATCCAGCCTATGAGAGCTTTAATAAAATCAGGCCCAGTGTCTGAGCAATGAGCTTACAAAAAACATCTTAAAACATATTGTGGCTTTAGTTCATTTTCCATTTTAGGTTTTTTTTTTCTGTTATTTTTTTTTTTTATTTTTTTTTTTTGGAATAGGTAACAATTTTGAAAACATATAAAGATTTAAGAGTGCATCATTATTATATATGTAAATACATTTACATTACTTGTAATAATCTCTAAAGGTCACTAAAGATGTGCTTTTAATGTAGCACTTTAATTACTAGCAGTTGCTGCAATTTACAGTAATGACAGTTCATACCAGTGTGCTGCAATTTAATTGTAGACACCAACAACGTAGCAGCTGAATAAAAAGACCACCTTCAGCAATGGGGAATTGGCTGTTGTAAGAGGAAATTGATTCAGAAAATCTGATTGCAGAGCATTTAGAAAACGAGCAGTAGCAAAGACCCTCTTCTAACTGAATTTAAAACGTCAGTAATTGCACCAATTAGCAGAGGAAGAAAATTATCTGGTTTACAAAGCAATATTCCAAAACATATATTAAATACCACAGCTCAACAAAAAAAATTTCACTTGCCAAGGATTTTTCAATATATTTAGCGTATTTCAGGTCTGCTGAATACAGAAATGACATCAGTTTCATTGCATTGGCTCTAGTTCTTGTGATACAGGAATCAGAATACACGATTTTACCAACAACAAATGTTAACACAGCATATTATAATCAATATTTACACCAATGTTTTGCATTTTATATATTAAATGTAGCATTATTTTTATGAAACTTTCATTTGCCCTCATTTTATTTATACATTTTCTTTTTTTTAAGAAATTTGAGTTCTTCAAGAAGTTGTTTAAATTACCCTAATGTATTTTGCTACATTTGTGGTGAGTATTCTCAGAAAAAGCAGAAAAGAAACATTACAGATTTTGTGAAACAAGCATATCTTGCATATTTTGGTATTAAACTGGGGGGCCAAGATAAGTATTTGGCTCCCCATATGGTATGTAAAACTTGTGTAGAGTGTCTACGTCAGTGGAAAAATAAAAAACTGAAAAGATTGAAATTTGGTGTACCATGGTATGGCGAGAGCCCAAAAATCATCATAATGATTGTTATTTTTGTGCTGTGCGTGTAAAAGCTTTCAATTGTTACAAGAAAAACAAGTGGGAGAACCCTGATTTGTATTCAGCAAGACGACCTGTGCCGCATGGTGTTGATGTTTCCATACCAGTGTTCAGTACACTCCCTGATATTCCTGTATCCGACATGGAGGATATACAGGGTTTGGAGTGTAATCCAGGAGTTAGCAGTGGAAGT
>NC_092863.1:72659456-72702278 GCF_032062135.1 Pyxicephalus adspersus
GTTGGGATTAATGAAGCAATTTTTTAGAGCCCTGAACAAGGATGGTGATTGTTTCAAATACATTCTTCCCTGGATTGATTACTGAAAAATTAAAAGCAGGAATCTTTGATGGACCCCAGATTCGAAAACTGATAAATAGTTCAAATTTCACAAGTTACATTACTAATACTGAATCTTCTGCCTGGCACAGCTTTGTCATGTATATCAAGAACTTCTTGGGTAACCATAATCCAGTAAAGAGCAACGAAATCTTATGGCACAAAATATTTTAGTGCAAACTGCCTTTAAATATTAATATTGCATCAAGCAAGCTAAAAATAGCTTTGGCAAATTGTTTTGCACTCCTTTTAATGATAGTTAATTTAGAATAAATCTTTTTCTTCAATATGGAAAACAAGAAAACATACATTTGCACTGGGTTTACATACTGAACTTTGATGTGTTTAAAATAAAATTATAATAAGAAATGCACAACATGAAATTTGACAGTCAAATATTTGCTTAATTTTGAGTTTATGATCATAGATGTCATGATGAAATGAGAAAGTCAAATAGCAGAACCATCTGAATGTGTAAACACTATACCTATCAGTATGTCAGTCACATCCCTAATCAAATATATGAGGAACATATGGTTTATAGAATTTCTTTATCACCATCATATTGTAGAAATCTAGGACGGTATGTGTAGCAGTGAAAAAAAGGGAGGCATGGAGTACTATTACTGGATCAGGACAAGAAAGGAAATAGAGGGTTAGCCGGGAAGAAAAAAAATATGCTTATTTTTTGGGGGGATAGACAAATAAGTACTGAGAGATCCTGGTGGTAGGGAGTAGAAAGGCAGACCAATGCAAGTGAAAGGAACATTAGAAAACACAAAGCACTGAGCAATGTGGATATAGCTGGAAATAATTCAGGCACAGGGAGGTAGATAGATAGATAGATAGATAGATAGATAGATAGATAGATAGATAGATAGATAGATAGATAAACATACTGATTATCATACAGTAAACATTAAATGAACATATGACTGTATCTGTAAAAAAGGTAAATTAATTGTTAAAGTTCATTTATGTTTTCACTGATAGTCAGAGGTTGCTGCTTTTCTGCTAGTGGCACTTGTTCAACCCTGTAGTCACATGATTTACTCATTGGCTCATTCTTTTGTTTCCCAAAATAGAGTTTGTGGAGGAGAGACAATCCACAGTTGCCAGTTTTACTATCTTGTGGTTTTTTGTTAAAGCCCCAGGCTTCACAGGTTTCCCAGATAATTAAGACAAAACTTGTTTTCAGTTTCATATATCTGTATTCCCTTCTGATCAGCTACTCTTACCAACATGACACAGAGATGGCATGAGTACTGCTTCACTTTGTTAACTATACTGAACAAAATGCCGTTTGTTCTATCAATGTGCCGCCTCAAGGTTTTGGCACTTGACTCCTAAAAGTATGCCAATATTTATCTAAAAAATATAGCAAGCCTTTAAAGCATTGAAACCGAAAATCAATATTCTTTCAAGTAGTAGAACGTATGGCCTTACAAACTGCGGTAATTAAAGTGTAGACACAGTTGACCTCTCTAAGCATCTCTGTTCCTTTGTTTTCTAAAACAAATACTTCTTACAGTAAAATCCAAGCACATAAGACTTATAAGTATAACAATTTCTAAGAATACAATTAATAAACATGATTTAGCTTGCAGTAACAAAATCACACAGCTTGGATCAGTTAACCTTACACTTTTCTGAAGTAATGAAGACAACCAGGTTGGCTGTTAGGGTTTTTATTATATTTGTAAATAGTACTAGGATTATGTAGGCTGCATCATTAGCCTTTACCTGACAAGCATAGGGCAAAGTCATGATAGGAAAAGCTGAACTTCTGTGAGAATGTTCTGGTGGGGTAGGTAATCGACATTTTAGCCTCACCTAAAATTACCTAACCATTCATGCTTAAACCTCACATCACTTCTAAATTCATGTGTTCTTTTTGTTGTAACAATTTGGGCCTGATTTATCAAAGCTCTTCAAGACTGGAGAAGATAGACTATCATGGGTGAACCTGAAAGATCTTGCAAACCTGCAATGGATCTGGTCCTGGAAATCCTTCCAGGTTTGCTGGACCAACTTATGATTATCTATCTTCTCCAGTCTTGGAAAGCTTTAATAAATTAGATCTATTATGTGGCACCCAATCTGCAAAAACATTTGATGATTTTACCTGCCATTCAGTAGGTCCACAGAACCCCGTTAAAAATTGTGTTAAAAGGCAACAAGGATGTTGCTACAAAGACAGAAATGGTGCAATGACCTCCAGGGGGAATAGGTATGCAAATGTGTAACCCTATTACTCCAGACATCAATACCAGTGTAATAAAACATTCATGTAAGTATGTAATTCAATAAAAAATAGGTGCTTACAATGCTTTTCAATTAAGAAAAAAAAATGGGAAGATGTAATTTTGAACTAACATTTTGTGCACAATGTGATCAGGTTTTTTAAAAGCATACTGCTACAACTTGAAATTGGAGGAAATAGGATATCTCAAGGCTTATACGGTACAAAGTAACCTAATACCTAACCTATTACGAATTATGCCACCACCACAGGCCATCCAATGGGGAATTCTGAACCATACATTTGATTTCCTTGTTGTATTTGCAAGTTCACTAAACATAAAACTACACATTTTGTGCTGAATCCAGGCTTGGCAAAGTTTTATGCTCATCTCTATTAACTAAGTATGTCACATGGAGGAGCCAATTTCTGTTCAGTGCGAGATCGGGCGACGTAGACAAGGGGGATTACTGGGCGGCGTTGGACTGAAATGTGTACAGAGATCAGGAGATGTGCAGAAGTAAAGGTAATTAGTGTTTTATTATTTTTAGTATAGTTCCGCTTTTAGTGCATCTGTGGGCAGACTATGGACAATAAAGGGTAAAGTAGAGATTGTTACAAAGCAGCAAAAAACTTAAACCCTCATTGACTTTTTATTTTATCTTTATTCCCAAAACTTTATTAACAAATCCATATATGCATAAGTATACAACAAATTACACTATTCAGCATGCATACAGACCAATCATAATATGAAAAATATAAGAACAATGGATAAAAAACATTCAGATACCTCATTTTGACCTCATTTTCACCTTTGTTTAACATATACAGAATAATTATCTTATCTCCCTTTAATGATGAATAAATATTTTAGGTGTCTTTCCATTCTAACAAATTTCATTGACAAGAAGCAATTCCAGGACTCTCAAAAAACGTTCTCTTTCACTTCCTCAGTCTGTCTTGGTAATACTAAAGTTGATACTTGGTCATTAACCCCCCTAGCTTTCTATCCCCCCCCCCCTGCAGCTATTTTGTATTGAATCCAATACAAAACTATTTGAATTTCCCGACATTCCTCCCGCCCGCACCAACGTCACCGGGAAACTTCTAAGATCGTCTCTGCAGTCGCCGGCTGAAGATCGAAGAAAGAAGACGTGCCCCGAGGAGCTGCAGGGACCAGCAGGATGCCTGGGAATGACAACAGAATAAGGTAAGTGATTTTTTTAATGTTTTTAGCAACCCTGAGTGAGACTCGGGATTACCGCTTTTTGCATGGTAAATGCACTTCAAGTCACACTCGGGAATAATGCTAGAGGGGTTAAAGAGTTACAAGATGTTACAGATCAGCTCAGCTCCTAAGATCACCCGCAACCTCAGCAGTGTTTAGCAAAAGATTTCTTCTACAAGTCATGCAAACCGCCCCCCTCCACCCTTCAAGCCTCCATCCTGCACAGGAGCGAGCAGGGCAGCCCCGTTCGTATCTAGGAGTCATCTGTCGGATGTCCTTAACTCAGGGACTACCTGTATAATCTATGTCTTATAGACTGAATTTCTTATACTCTAAGCCTTAGTTCCTCTTCCATGAAGAATAGAAGGCCCTCCATAACATATCTATGATTCATCATTCTGATCCAATCTTTGATTGAGGTCAAGGTTGTTTGCTTCCAGAATGAACATTTTATTCACATTAGCCAAATGGACTAAAACAGATCTACATATATTGATGCACACCACAAAAATATTATGCCTATTAAATATGCTTGGATATTTAAATCCTTTATAGTATATCATGGAGCCTCCAAATTCAATACCCGGGAAAGATCAGGAATATTATTCAAAAAAAATACCAGATCTCTCTGTCGATCTTATATTTCCTGGGTATTAAATATGGATAAATTAGGTTTCCATGACCAAAGGTGTTTATTTCCTAGTGAATTCATTTTAACTGTTACCCCCAAATGGTCACAATATGGAGCAGGATCTATCTTTGGCTCATTTATCTGTAACAAGTCTTTAGATAAATATATATAATGCATTCAAGTCTAGGAGTTATACATGGTCACTGGTGAAAGCCTGTTAGACATTTAAATATTATATATTATTATAGGACAAGCTTGTTTTACATGATGACAAGCTTAATAGCGGCTCCAGAGAACAATCCAAATCTACACCTACAATTTTATTAATATTACCCTCTGCTATTGAGTCAAATAATCCCTATAAAGTTTCCACATAAATTGATTGACCAATAAGGAGAATACACTCTTTCTAGGGTGGAGACCTTACCATCAATATTGACTCTAAATAATATAGATCTCCCTTCCTTATCTCCTAGTGGACCTGATTTATTAAAGAGTGTAGAGGATACACTTTCATCTGTAAACCTGGGTGATCTAGCAAACCTAGAATGAATTTCTTCAAAGTCATTTGATATTTGTTAACAAATGTTTTCAATCTTCGACCAGATCCAATCCAGGTTTGCTGGATCACCCAGATCACCCAGAGGAAAGTGTATCCTCTCCAGTCTTGGAGAGCTTAAATAAATCAGACCCAATGTATTTACTACCTGAAAGCTAATTTGTTTGGATAGCTACATATCTACTCATCTGTATTATCTGGATCTGGAAACTGTAAAATGTAAAGGGAAATATTTATTAGTATGCTTTGGAGGATTGCTTTCCCTGAAATGTATTTCTTGAACAAATATCAGTTGGTCCTACTTTCGTTGTAAATCTTGTGGTAACATATTTCTTTTCACATGAGTATTGAACTCAATGAAATTGGACATTATTACCTTCAACCACTTTGCGATCTTGTTTTGAAAAACATTATAAGACAATAAAGAGATGAGGAGAGAGCTTGGCCTAAACCATCCTTCAAAAAATTGTAGACAAAGTTACTGACAAGATCAACTGATAAAAGTAAAATAAAACAAGCTTTAAAAGAAAGCTAATAAAGCCATCAGATTCACGGGCTGGTAAGCTACAGTGAAGTTTTTTTTGTTTAGGTACACTCTAAAGATTAACAGAGGAATAAATCATCAAACATTCAGATAAAGAAATATTATTACTCGTGAAGAGGTTGAGTTTCTTCACAATGATTGCACCTACAGAAATCAGCGGGCACTTGTATGAAGTTATTTAACTGCTTGTTAAGAACATGTATTAATAATATTAAACAGGATTTATATAGCGCCAACATATTACGTAGCGCTGTACATTAAATAGGGATTTCTATTGACAAACAAATACAGGCAGTGACACTGGAGGAGAGAACCCTGCCCCAAAGAGCTTACAATCTGGTGGGGGAATTAACACACAATAGGAGGGGAGTTATATGGTGGTGGGAAGTAGTGAGGGTTTCAAAAGACAGAAGAAGATGGGTAGGCAAGTTTAAAAAAAAATGGGTTTTGAGTGCTCTTTTAAATGAGCAGAAAGTAGGAGCAAGCTGAATAGGACAAGGAAGACAATTCCAGAGAATTGGGGCAGCTCTAGAAAAGTATGTGTGTGTGATGAGGTTATGTGTGAGGAGGTCAGTAGTAGGTCATTGGAGGAGCAGAGAAAGCAGCTAGGGGAGTATTTTTTTACCAGGTCAGAAATGTAACTGGGACAAGAACAGTAGAGGAGTTTGAAGGCAAAGCACAGGAGCTTGAAATGGAAGCCAATGAAGAAACATTAAAAAGCAAATTTTTAAATTTAATTATTATCGAATAATGTACTTTGGATTCCTGTGGTGACAATACAAGATCTAGTTCTAACAATTAGGTTCCAAATGAATGCAGAACATGAATATTTAGATCTTTTTTACAGATATCTATATCTTTTTACGTTTCTCTGTATAAAATGAAAATAGGAACTACCTGGGAAATCCCCACACTTACTAGTGAAGGAGACAGGTGTAAAGATCTTGTTACCCTATTGTAATTTTACTGCCTACACAAAAACAAATATTGTGGTGTCTAAGTGTCAGTCATACCTACTCCTGTTAAATTAAATTTAGCATTTACACTGTACATTATCATAAAGATATTGCTATGGCAACTTGCCTTTCTTTCACTTTCCACTAATTGCTATAGCACACAACCATCAGCGACATTGTTTGAATTTCTAATCAGTGTATGAAAGGAAAGTGCATCTTTATAAGACCCACAACAGATGAATATCAGATCAAGAAATGTGTAAGCAGACCTTACATTATTGGAAGATTATGTTTTTTGAATCATCAGTGAAAGTTTATTCACTAATTTTCTAATGAATCCGACATAGAAAAGTGTAAATGTTGGGTAAGAGTTTGATAAATCTTAGTTAAAAACATTTATAAATTGTCCCTTTCTGTGTTGTACTCTATTGTCCATTCTTTTTCTGTTGGATAATGATCATTTAGGAAGTCAAGCTATCATCAGCATCTGGCACCAAAATCTGGATGGCAATCCATTTACACTGTGCCCTATTCTCCCCACTGAATTGTTTGTTTTATAGTATTTAATATCCAACAGGATGGAGACATAAAAACTAGGCAACTACAGAGTTAGGAATTATGGTAAGGAATTCTTGCTGTTTGAGTATCTAAAACTTTTGGGCTGCCTCAGAATATTATAAAACTATAATATCACTTTTGGGAGAACTGAGCCTTTTAATATTTTGATCAACATTTGTGCTATTTTTTTGCCTTGATATTAGTCAGCTATATTTAAGTGGAGTGTTTACCAATTATTTCTGCAGGCTAAACAGAAAAAGTAAATACTGGCATGGTTTAAAATACAAATGTGTCACCAGTTTGCTTGGGCTGAATGTAGTACTCATTGAGATTGATGGGCCCCCCTTCCTTTTTTCGTGTTGTACATAAACATTCAGGCCTAGTACTTTAAACACTAAGTGCCAATTCTGTCAGCACTGGTCAGCTCAGGATATGTAAAACTAATTCAATATTTACCAGGAATGTTTGTCAACATTGAAGCCTTTTATGCACATTTCCAGTAATGTTGTTTCAAGGTCAGACACCAAGTGAAAGCATTCCCTTTGAAAATCAATCTCCTGCACATTGCCCCATTTGTTTTAGTTACTGGAAACAGAACAATAATGGTGCATTTGACACAAAACTTGCCAATGTGTCAAATGGTTTTTACTTCATCACAAGAACCTTGATGGTGTCAATGGCCATTGATTTGATGCTTTCTTCACCATCATATTCATGAAAGGGAACCTGTATTGATTGAAAATGTAGCTGCCTAAAAACTTACATTAAAATCCTAATTTCTCCCATATTCAAGAAATATAGAAACACATAATACTCATTTTTGTCTTACTGTAGCTCAAAACAAAGGCATATATATAATATATACCAATATTGCACCTGAACTTGAGCAGGGGGGAAACCTTTTCTGTCTCCCCATGCCTATAGTTTTTATTTTTTTTAAATCAACCTTAAACCCCTTAGTCCTAAATCTGCATGATATGCCAGGTCCTAGGTAAACTCTGATGAGTATTGTATGTATTGCACCTGTTGCTTCCAGGTGACATTGGCTGTTCTTTTACACGGCCATCAACCAGTGAACTCTTACAATGGCTGCAATTCAAGACCAGTGAGAAGAATGGAGAGCAGCGTCATCCTATCGAAAGCCATTATACATTGAATTGACAGGTGGTAATTTTATGACTTGATGGATTTCATAGAGAAACACATTGGAGGTTTTCAGCTTCCCTCAGCTAGACTTGGCTTTAAGGAGTCTGCTTTCATAGTGTGCCTCACTATATATGTTTTAGGTTGGGTAATTTGCTTGCACTTCTTTCTTGAGGCACTGGTACCATGTGTTGCTGTGCAATGCACTGCAAAAATTATTGGAACTGCTGTACAACAATCCTGGTTAGGAATGTTACAGTGCAGTAACATGCATGGTAACGTGTGTGGGCTTTGGGTAAGGTTTAAGTAAAGGAATCGCATTTAGGGTTAAGGTAGGAAAATGGGATTATTGTAGCTGATTGAAGATAAGAGATAGTTAAAGAGAACAGTGTAAAGGATGAAGGCGGAGGTGGACAAGCTTTTGGAAGGCAGAACAAGTTGGCATTTGGCCATGCCTAAAGGGGCAGGGAGGCTGCTTGCAGCAAATTGTGCTGTGTAAAGATGTGCCACAACAAATTCAGGTACCTACACTACTGTACTTAAAAAATAAATGTAAGGATCTTTTACAGATCGGCATTAATTTGTATTCCACATCTATCTGGAGTTCATCTTCATGTGTTAAGGTATGACTCAATTTTAGGGTTAGTTTAGGGTGAAGAGTTTATAGTTTAGCTTTAAAGGCATTTTATTTTTACTTGCCACTAAAATTTTTATACCACACACACAAACTCGGAAATTTTTAATTTGCCACTACTGTGAGGGCTTGTTTAGGCATAAGGGTAGGTACACACATTGAATTACTGTCACTGAAAACAATCCTTCATGACCATTTCCAGTGACAAAAGAGTGACAGATGAACAAAGGAGTGCTGTACACACAGCAGCATTCGGACCTATGGAGAGGGGGCAAGAACATGCGAGTGGCACCCTGCTGTGCTCCCCTCCCATTACTTGTATTGTGGTCATTCATCGTTGATCACTTATGGATTCGTCAGGACAGATCCGTTAATGACACTGTGAGACCTCTGTACACATGTTAGATTCTCGCCCAAGACAAGTCTGACTGTTCATATTAAGTGAGAATCTGACATGTGTACATAGCCTTAGTAAAGTGTCTGTTGACAGGTGGGCACTTACAAGCTTCATTCAACCACTATGGTTTAAGGGCAGTCTGAAAATGTCTGCATTCAGAGTTAGATGTAATTTTAAGAATTTTCTTTCCAGCTCTGTAACCTACCACTGGAAATAAATGAGCATATCAAACATATAGTGCTTAGCAGCTACAAAGGATCATTTCCATCATATAGGATAAAAAAATTGGCACTGTGCAGTTGCCCTTATATTCTGAATATGAACAGATGCTGATAATTACTCATTTTACATACTAAATGGAAAATAGCATTGTGCGGTTAAAACTAGTGCTGATAATTGCTGTGTACATATAATAGACAACCATACATATTGCCTTAAACGCTCTTTGTTGTACTCTCACTAACATCACAGCTCTCTATAGAGCAGCTGTCAAAACTCTGAGTAGAAACACAACTTTTTAGGTACAAGAGTATGATGTCCAAGAACATAGTGGCTGCTATCCAGATATAATGGCATCATACCTCCTTCCTAGATTATTTAGCAGAAACATTTACATTACAAGTAAAACCGTAAGTGTTAGGAGATGCTTTTTGGGCCTACAATATCAGGCGGTGCCCCACCGCAGGAGGACGAGCTTGGCCTAGTCCCTCCGGCAGCTGGGCTCTAATTAGCACAGGGATTCTAGGTTTAGTGCTCTGAGGATTGCAGCATCCCTGTTTCAATGTAGCTGTGTTTTCCCACCCGGCATCCCCTGCACTGAGGCTGCACAGCTGAGCGGAATTGGAGCTTTGTTGCAGCTGATTAGCAGAGTGGTTCCTGTGTAATTCCATGCTGTCATTGGCTCCTGGGCCTTTATAGCCCCTCTGCTTCCTGTCTTTGGTGCCTGTTATAGTGTTAGCTGAGCTTATCTGTCCTGGGGAGATTCTGAGTATTTTTCTGTTGCTGACCCTTGTCTGTTCCTGACATTCTGCTTGAACTCAGCCTGGACTGACCTTTGCCTGTGACCCCGACTCTGCTTGTGCCTTTTCCTTTGTACCTCATTTGGTGGACTGATCTCCTGTGTTTGACTTCGGCTTGTTTCTGGATTGCCTGGTAATTTCTTTACTGTGCATCTGTGGGCTCCTGGTCAGTTGCTGGCCTATCCCCAGACACCATCCCTTGCGCACTAAGTCCTGGGGGCAACAAAGTGCTGGGAGATGTAACCAGTCTCCCCAGGCTGAGCGGGGGCGGCTATAGGTGAAGACTGCGGTGTTAGATTGGGAGACTGGTGTCTGGAGAATACTGGTACTGACCAGGGCCTTACAGTAAGGTTTTGAGTATTTAGGTTGTACTAGTTTAAAAGTAAATATTTTGTGAAATCATTTTCTGGCACCAAAAACCAAGCACAGATAGTCAATGGTCAAGTAGTTGTAAAGTATAAAATCAATAAAGTACAAATCAGTGGAAAAAAAGAAAAGTATAAAATTATGGGAAAAAATCAGATTAAAAGGGACGAAATTAGGAAACAGTTATTGAATACTACTTCAGTAGCACTCAAAAATAAGTTTTATAAAAATTAAGTTTATTAGCATTTGCCCTATATGTGGCACTATGGAGCCTTTTAAAATAATAATTCATCAATATTATATTCCATTCATCAACACACAGGAGTTTTCTTTACTTTATTTAGTTATTGCTCGCAACTGTACTATAGTTCAGGCTCTACCTTGCACATGAAGTGGTCTTCCCAACTCTAGCAGACAAAATAGCCTGTTCTGTGCCAAAATAGCCACTGATAGGTTATTCCTTTAAGAAATGTATGTGCCAAAAATGACAAAATAAGGTATTGCATCACTTCTGTTACTTTTTACCTGTCCTTGCAGGACTTTAACTTTTGTATATAGGTTGTTAACTTTTGTATATAATTCTACTGTAAATGTACTGTTCATGCTAACATACTTTTGTAAAAGCTGTAGTTATTACACATGTTAGCATGTTAGAAGTTAAATTTATTGCCAAATTTAAAAAAAAATTTTTTTTAGGTGAAACATAAAAGAAGTGAAGCTCATGCGAGCTTATAATAAAAAATGTTTGCACCTGCTTTTTGTAGTGAATTGAACTTTGCACTATTCTTCCCAAAACCCCAAAAATTGTATGTGGATTTTTTTTAATACATAAGATGTTCAGCCAATTGCAAAACAGAGAATGATAATAAATTAGTAATAGACAAATAACCTTTAGCAAAACATGAAAATGGTAATTAGCTCACAAATGAATGCTAATTTGTAATACAAATCACAAAATTATAATTCATCATAGGTATTGATGAGCTGCATAACCCATCCTATTCAGAAAAAAAAAGATTTATCTTTTTAACACTAATTGAAAAACATAGATACATTCTGAAAAAAAGTTGGAGACTGAAGTAGAAGACTGAAGTAGAGACTGTTCACTTAGGAAAGTAAATGTTCTAGCAAAACCAATTAGGTTCTACCAAAAATCCTGTTTTTAAATAATTTTCCTTGCAAATATTTGGATATTTTATATGGACCTTATTTACTATTTACTAATAATGTTGAAGTATAACATTTTAAGTAATTCCTGGTCAATATACCCCATGTCTATATGATTTAGAGCTCTATCAAAACAGTTCCCCATCAAAAGTAGCTGGCAGTGGAATTAAAATTAGTCCAAATATGTTTCTCAAGTTTGAGTACATAGAGAACACTAAAAAAGACTGTACTTCTACCTCTGAATGAAAAGCAATTTTTTTCTTATAAATAAATATGTATTTATTTACATCATCCTGTAGACAGACCTAATAAAATGAATAAAACATATTTTCCATTATCCATTATTGCTACAGTTTTTATGTGACTGCAAACTAAATAGCCAATAATTGTAATTTGCTTATTTGCTCCATATATTGTTGTACAAAAACCTAATTTAAAGATATCAGCTACATTTTTTATGCTCCTAGCCACAGGCTAGTAGTAGTAAATACAATAGAACAGAACAGAATAAATATGTTCACTTGTGGTATGAAGGAGAATTTATTTTAAAGACCACTTGCTCATTATTAGGTTTGTCTGAGAAAAAACATATTTGATTATAACTGATCATCATCATCAAATTGAGGTAAATTGCTACTAAGTAATAATGTCTGGGATTGATTATGGTCTTTTAATCTTTTATTGCTAGATAACTTCAATTGTACATCCTTTATGGTCAACTGATTCCTTTTCTTTTCTACAAAGAATAAAAAGTAAGTTCCTCCACATCAACAATTCTTCATCAACTGATTATTAGGAGATGGAGTAAAGGGAGTATATTGTGCTTTTAAAAACGTTTATAAAAGAAATTATAAGTAAATAGGATGGAAAAAGATACAAAATGTCCATTAGATTCAACCAATAGAAAAACAAAAAAGTGATCCAGAGGAGGATAAAAATACCTAATAAAGTAGGGTTCAATTTTTTCAACAATTTCCTAAGGAATTACAATATTCCCCGGATGACCAAACTATGGAGTTATTAAGTTTATTATCCAGGTATATCCTCACATTTAAAAACATATCCAGCTATCAACTGATCTGGCTGACACATCTCTTCTGCAAGTCTTTTCCAAATTTTCACAGCTCTTTGGGCCCAATCACAATATATATGTTGGTATAATGTGGTGCTATTCATTCTAAGTAGCACCATAAACAATCTCTTCTCCAGTGGAAAAATGGCACGACCTATATATAAATATCAAACTTGCATAATGAGAACATTGTAAACATGTCATCAGAACAGATTCAACTATATTTCAATCTACGCATGGAATAACAGATAAGATAAAGCAACAAATATAATTCAACATTGGCTTCAGTTTTAAGTGGATATTTGATAGTGTGGTTTTCTGAGAGAGAAATTATTATTACTACATTTTTCTTATATTTATACAGCTTTTACATTATGCTACGCTATACAGAGTTATGGTCATACCACTAACTGTGCCTCAGGAGGACATACAGTCTAATGTCCCTACCATAGTCCAAGACTAGTTCTAGGGGGAACACTGGTTAACCTACCAGAATGTTTTTGTGATGTGGGAAGAAACAAGAGTACCCAGAGGAAACCCATGCAAGTACTAGGAGAACATAAACACTGACATGGAATGGGATCTTTATTTGGAACTGTTCAAACACTGTCAATATAATAAACTGTAAACCAAAGATCTCTGCAGTCTGAAGTCTATGACCAGTCCTAATATACCCTGAATTCTATGCTATATGTGTGGCAATACATATACTTGGAAATGTAAGACTTGTACATGACATATAGACGATATTTTTAATAAATAAACAAATTATATATTTAATCTATTTAATTAATTTATATTTGATCTTACAAAGTTGAATTCTTTAACTTCAACAGAATTTGATACTGGCTTTTTGAATGTGGATATTTTGCAAGAAATTAGAAACATTTATCACATACTCCGTTATATACATATTTCTCAATGCTTTGTGGTTACCAGGAAAAAAGTAGTAAGGAAAATGTACCCAGCAAGGACAGACAACAATTACAAGCCTAAAGAGGCTCAAAATCCTTCCTTACTCTACCTAAACCAAATTCAAATAAGTTTTGGAGTTTAGTATTAAAAACAACATGACCTCTGTATTTACAGATTTCTAGGATTTCACCTAGATTGGCAGCTTGGATATTATAAAAGCATAACTGTAGGATGCTGCTCCGTATTGTTAAGCAATCAGATATAAAGCAATAACATAATTGTATTCCTCTTTAAATTCATAAGAAAGATGTACATTTTCCTCTGCTGGATATAAAATGGCTAGTTCATATGTAAATAAAAAATCATGATTGATTTAGTGTTTTAAATGAAGAAAATGATCTCCAGTGCTTCTTAAACAGACAAATTATAACTCAAGAACATCAATTTGTGAAGATTAAACAATTAGCATTTTTCCAAAGAAGCAAACACTTAACTAGGTATAATTACTTGTCTAGTATATCTGTGCCTCAAATAGCACATTTTAGATCTCATTTGCCAGAAAAAAATAGTCTATTGAAATTTTTCTGCACAAAATACCCCTTAAAACAGACAGAAAATGCTAAGCTGTGCATATGGATCATGAAAAATGGTCAGCAATACATTTCATAATTATTTGGCACTTTTTAAAATTATTATGGATTTTCTATAGATTAATTGGAAGATTAAGACCCTCGCTTTTTTACATGTAAATCCAACATTTATGATATTTCTCCATCTTTTGTGACAATGACCATTGTCATAAGAAAAAAGAAGGTAAATCTCAGCAGCACATTTTTTTGATATAGCTTCATAAGTTGGGCCTGATTTATTAAAGCTCTCCAAGGATTTCTTTTTGTTAGCAAATGTTTTCAATCCTGTACTGCATCCAAAAACGAATTGAAAAAAATTATTTAAATATATATATTGTAATCGTTTGTAGCATAGTGTTTACAGTTGACATTCTTCTGGCTTTTCTTGGAGAACTTAAGGAGAACATCTACGCATTACATTATTGTATGAACAGGGTACAGATTTTATGTCATGTATCATTGGAAAGGATGTCAAGCTATCAAAAAGACACATTATTATTATCAATCTTGGACAAATGTTAAGGAACTATCACTAAGGATGTAAAAAGGCCATTATGCCCTTATCATTTGTATATAATGGTATAATTAAAACTTTGATGAGTTTAACCTAAAAGATGAAGGTCTCCACACAATACTTAATTATCAGTCATCTGACCCTTTCAGTATCATTACTTATTCCTCTCCTGAACTTTACAAAAATATAATAAAATGTTTAATTGCATACATACCCATTATCATAGAAACTTTGATCCATCTAGTTTGTAACTCATGATTCTGGCAGGGAAAATTAACCCTTATGGACCCTGAGACAAAATACAAACACAGTAGACACATGCAAGCATAAGGACCAGGGTTGAGCGAGTGAATTTATTAAATTTGGTCTCGTGGCGAATTGGGCCGTTCTTGCTTACCAAACATGTAGGCTAGAAATGCCTTTGTAAATTCAGCTGGCGAGACCTGATTGCTCTTGCAGCCCTTTACTAGTTGTACGTGTTCTTTGATGGAGTTATTCTATCCAAGAACACAGGAGTCCTGTGTTCCTGGATAGAGAAATTTTATCCAGGAACACCTACTACAGGGTGGCAACAGCAATCAGGGAAGCCGAGCAGCTCCACTCCCCTGATTGCTGTTGCAGCCCTGTACTAGGTGTTCCTGGATAGAGTTTCTCTATCCAGGAACACCGTGTGAGTCTCACAGCTGGCTGCTCATGAATAAATGCAGCGGCCGCGTTTATTCATAAACGCAAGACGTATGACTCACTCTGATGACTCACGGCTGCTTTATGAATGAAGCCGTGAGAATCCTCCTCTCAGTGAGGGATCCCCAGGCACTACAGGCACTAGAGTGCCCAGGGATCACTCACTGACAGGCGGATTTTCACAGTTGTATGTATGTATGAATGCAGCCGCGATAATCCTTCCATAGTGATTTCTAATGGTTTCGCAAAATTTTGCAGACCCATCTAAAACTTCAAGGAAATTTTCGTGAGAATGCCAGAGGCTCATCCTTAATAAGGACATGAACGCACAAACTTGTGTAGTTGTTCTGCTTCTTTTAGCGCTTAGTGTTCAGTGCTAACCACCAGCTTATTAGTGATAAACAGTTAAACAAATTATCCATCTACTCTCCATAAAAAGGGAGACCATTGGACTTTAAAGAAGGAATAAGCACAGGTGTACTATTGAAAGGGTTGTGGTCTGGGAGATGGAACGTGGAAGGCTGATGAGAAGTCGATTAGGAGTCAACAGCCTAGGTATGTTGGGGTCATAAAGTACATTTATGTTCCAAAGTATTAAAACCAATTTTTGTATGTTTATATTTACATTTGTACATGGGGCTAACATCATGGCCTTTTCCCTCTACTGTATTCTTAAATTAGTATTAAAAAGAGTTTGAGGGTCCACTTTTAGCATGTGTGTGCGTGTGCATATCTTTACATTACTTTGCCTAACTTTAACTCTATAGAAGTTCCAAAAAGCAAAGCTATTATAGCTACATGGTGCCACAGCATACCCGATATTGGACATTGCACAAGATGTTAGAACTCAAAGCAGAGTTAAACAAAACAAAAACTCATCAGTGGGTAGAGGTTTGCATATCTCTTCTGCCAAAAAACCTCTTTACTCAGCTCTATATGTCACAGTACCGCAGGACAAGATGGTGGGGCCTCCTTGTCACCAGCTCAGTTGGCAAAGACGTGCAAGGGGCGCAGAGTCTAAGCAGCTGCTTGGTCCTCACCAGGGCCTCTAGAAGTGACGATGTTCCCTGCAGGCAATTGCCAGTTTGTGGCCCCCATGTATGCAGAGGCAGGTGACTGCTGACAGACAGGAATCAGGCGAGGTGCAGAAACGTGAGACAGAATTGTCGTCAAACAAGCCAGAGGTGAAGGCAGGCGACAAGCAAGAGTAGTCAAGGGTCAAAGCCAGAGTCTGTACACAGGAAATCAATAGCTGGAGATAAAATAGTAGGAACCTGGAAGAGGGCCTAAGGGAACTCCTTGTTCAAGCAACTTCCTGTTGCCAGTCACTTCCTTTTATGGGAAAGGGCAGGTGATTGATGGGAGCCATGTGACCTGCTGGCATCCTACCTTACCACCAGATGGAGTGCTGGAGACAAGAGTTAGGTGGTGTTCACATCTCCACTAGCAGGTGGAGCACGTCTGTGGAACACAGTAGTTCTCTGAGGTAAGGAAGCAACTGACCTGGACAAGGAAGTGAGCCAAGGAGGTGATCCCTGAGCAGGGTTGGTGCAGGCAGCAGGAGAGTGCAAGGCAGGTGACACTAAAGGGAGCACAGATCCCCTGGTCCTGCGGGGATCTGTGACACTATACATGGCAACACCACAAATAGACCCAGGCAGCGGTGACGATGTAATCCCTGCAAACACAGTTACATCATCAGTGATCATCTAATGACCAAAGAGGATAGCTGTAGACCTGGAAGTAACATAACATGGTGAACATAGAGAAGAGAGTCAGGTACGCAGAGAAAGGTGGGTTGCTGTTTAACTGTCCAATCATAAAACTGATGTGTGTTTTGACACGTGTCTTGTCCTGCCTAGTCTCTGGAAATCAAGTATCTCACTAGTTAGTGTGACAGTTGTACCAGATACTACAAGACTAAAATACTAAACTTTAGCAGGGAAATCATTTCCCATATCTGTGTTTAAACTGCTTAGGTACTCTTTTAAGAGTTGGATACTTTTTTATTTTTTTACCCTAGCCCAGTGGGTTCGTGTTCAACGAAATAACTGTATGGGAGCTTAAAGAACAGTAAAATACAACTGACTCAGTTTGATGTTGGCAACAAATCAGCAAAAAGGTCTTATTATGAAAAGGGTATTTATTAAAAGCAATGACCGCTAGTACATACTGTAACTTTAATGCATTCATACACCAACTTAGTAGTATTTTTAAATGAGTTACAGTGATTTATTGTACAAGTCATTTCTGACTGTATGAGTATGTATGTCTGAGAATTAGTCTGTGTCTCTAATCCCGGGTCATAGCCTTGGTAAATGAAATTCCTTCTGATTTTTTTTAAATAATTCATTACTGTCTTTAGTTCCTGAGCAGATGTTATGGAGTTACATAGACTGGGTTATTTATGAATAATAGAATATGTGTTGTGTCTGCGTCTGCAAAGATCTAATGTGATGGTTCTTGTCATGCTTTAAAAAGCCAGTCACTGTAACTGTAAAGAAAATGACATGAACAAATTTTACAACATACCTAATATAAAAATGTGTAAAAGGAAATTTGATTTCAGCCAAAACTATAAGAAATGAAAAAAAGACAAAAGGGTATCTACCAAAATTACAGCCAATTAATTGTTAAGACTGACTCAACAATAGAAGATTTCTGCTTGATTGCTGTGGGTAGTTCCAAAAACCAATAAAAATTCAGAGCTTTTTTTACTAGGCATAGGACTATATGTAAACATTCAATCATAAGCAGTTATGACATTAGAAGTGGGCTTTATTATTATTATTATTATTATTATTAATAATAAAAATAATAATAATAAACAGGATTTATATAGCGCCAACATATTATGCAGTGCTGTACGTTAAATGGTGGTTGCAAATAACAGATGAATACAGTGAAACAGGAGAAGAGGACCCTGCCCCGAAGGGGCATAAAATCTAGGAGGTGGGGGAAGTAACACACAATAGGAGGGGAGATATGTAGTGGTGGGAAATAGTAACAGTTTCAAAAGACAGAAGAAGATGGGTAGGCAAGTTTGACAAAATGGGTTTTGAGTGCTCCTTTAAATGAGCAGAAAGTAGAAGTAAGCCAAATAGGATAAGGAAGACAATTCCAGAGAGTTGGGGCTGCTCTAGAAAAGTCTTGGAGCCGTGCGTGTGATGAGGTTATGAGTAAGGAAGTCATTAGTAGGTCATTGGAGGAGCAGGAAGAGCGGCTGGGGGAGTATTTTCTTTACCAGGTCAGTAAGTGGGACAGGAACTGTGAAGGGATTTGAAGGCAAAGCACAGGCACATGAATTTGAGTTTAAGGTGAAATGCCAATGAAGCCAATGAAGAGAACTACAAAGAGATGCAGCACAAGAGGTGTAGTGGGAAAGATGGTTGAGTCTGGCTGCGGCATTCAAAATAGATTGTAGAGGAGAGAGTCGGGTTAGTAGAATACCAGAGAGGAGGAGGTTACAGTAGTCCAGACAAGAGATGATAAGAGCATGTACAAGGAGTTTGGTAGTCTCTGGGAACACGTAGGGGCCGATTTTGGAGATGTAGTGCAAGTGGCAGACCCTGGAAATGTTCTGAATATGGGGGGTAAATGGGAGGGCAGAGTCAAAGGTGACACCAAGACAACGTCCCTGAGGGGAGGGCCGAGTAACAGTGTTGTTAAAAGTTAGGAATATGTCAGGGGAAAATTTGGAATTTGATGGCTTGTTCCATTTGTGGTGTGTCTACATTTTTATATTTTACATTTCCTGATTTACAGGACAAAATCAGATTTCTTGGTCACACTCTAAGGGTAAGGGGAAAAAGAGGAAATAGATAATTTGGACACTTTGCATCAGTGCACAAAAAACTGTCAAGTAGAAAATTAGGGTAAACTCTACATTGCACGGATTTACTGTGGGTATGGACCTAGAGCAGAAGGGTCCACAGTATATATTGTGGCCAAGTAGAATGTAGAATTTATTTAACTGCAGAAACAGAGGAAGAAATATACAATACAGATTGGTCACTAACTGGTTAATGTGCATATTCTGCTGGTATTAAAATGAGCGGAGAGCTCTGTTGGTGGATAAGATGGTCGATTACTATTGGCAAGGATACTAGTAGGTGAAGTATGTGTACTAGAGTTGGTTTGCAGAGTAGAGACTAATGAAGGAAAAGGGAGGAGGAGTGTGGGTGCTAAAGGTGGGACCTCACTTGGGCAGATAATGTATTAGAAGGCTTTTATGCTAGGATTAACTAATTCTCATGTGCATGCATAGAAGTCACATGTGCAGCTCACTGGGAAACCCTGGCATGCCATTGCATAGGGATTAATTTTCATATGCATACATGGGAGTAACATGCACAGTTCATTTTACAATCTTGGCATGCCTTTGTGCAGGGATTAATTAATTCTCTTGTGCAGGTATTGGAGTCAGGTCATCCTAAACAAATCAATTAAAATGGATGAAGATGATGATCCCTAAAGAAGATCAGAATATAACAAACTACATATAAATATTAATTACTCACGATTCAAATGACTTAAACCTTATGACGAATTTCAACCACACTGTTTAGTTCCCATTTTCTTTAGTTATTTTCTTTATCCTGATAAATAATACAGCTCCACAAGCATTGTGCACTTTGTAAGTGTCTCCCATGGAGTCATGTCTGTCTAAAATAAATTTGAAAGGTTGATGAAAACCATTTAGTGGCCATTAGGTATTAGGAACAACTTGTAGACTATGACTCACAATGGGCTTAAATTGTCTTGCACATTAGACACAAGGAAATCTCAGTGTTGGCAAGATTATAAGCATTTATGTTTGAAATAATGTGCATCTCCGCTTCTACTAGACTTTAAAACTAAGACGCATTAAATGCATACAATAAAATATGAACAATTATTACACTAAACCGTATCAATATACCTTGACCTGCTATTACAAGGATAGAAATGGAGAGGTCCAAAGCAAATGCAAGCTTAAGATTTAATATCCAACACTGCTGACATACTAAATTGAAGTACACAATACACCGGTGTTTGATAGCATTGCCAAAGTAAAAAAATGACTTTTTAGGATGAACATCAATAAGCTTTATCAGCAAGTCACTATTTTATTAACTGCTGATCTTGACAAAAAGTAGAAAATAGATTTAGACAAAAATATCCCTGTGAACCACAATTTCTGTTCAGGTCAAAGTTGTAGGTAAACTTTATTCTCTAAATTTGACTTGGACCTATGTTCCCATGGACCACTGCTAGCAGTTTTTGGTCACCCATGAAATCTGTCTAATTTTTTAATACTAATTTTACTCTCCAGTCCTTGCTGTTTTGCATTAGCTAATATTAGTTTTGTCCTATACATTGTGTTTGCTGTAAAAACCAAAATAGTCTATGTAGAGTCTCCAAGGTGCAAATAGTAGAGATAAGAAACATGACATTCTGGTCCTCTTATTGGGCCTGATTTATTAAAGTTCTCCAAGGCTGGAGAAGGTACAGTTTCATCTGTGAAGCTGGGTGATCCAGCAAACTTAGGATGGATTTCTTAAATGTTGTTTGCTAGTCCTGGGCCAGATCCATTCCAGGTTTGCTGTGTCACCCAGCTTGACTGATGAAAGTGTATCCTCTCCAGCCTTGGAAAGCTTTATTAAATCAAACCCATTGAGTCTGATTATTAAGGCTCTTCAAGACAGGGAGAAGATTATCAAGGGTGACCCAGCAGGTACAGAAATTTTAAAAATCATTTGCCTATTAGTTTGAAAATGTTTTTAATCATATCCCAAGTCCATTTGAGGTTTACTGGATTAACCAGGTTCTCCTGACATAGTCTATCTTCTCAGAGCTTGCAGAGCTTTATTAATCAGGTATACACACTGGGAAGGAGACACTGGGATAGTGAAGAGTATACCGGATGAAATAACTCAGGAGAGGGTCAACAGGAAAACACTAAAAAAAAGCACTTTCAAATATTATTTTATTAAAATGTGTATGCTTTTTTTTTTTTTTTTTTTAAGTACTTTTTTTGTGATGGAGTTGTTTCAGTGAATAATTCAGTGTCCTTGTAGCTTCCTGTGTGTGGAACTAAAATCTAAAATATTGGTATTAGCTTTCCCAGTAATTTTTTGTGACCCCTCTCTCATATAACAAAAATTTCTCCAAGTTATGGTATGGGAGACTTGTCACTGTAGGACAGAAAGTGGGTTGCTGGTGGGATATTTATTTCAAAATAAAGGAAAGAAAAGTAGAAACTAAATATAAATGTAATTAGTAAGCTGAAATACCATACAATATTATTTTTTGATTGAGTACAAGTATAATACAATACTGGAATAATAGAACAGCATACAATATAATACATTACAAAAATTACATAATTACATTTTTACTGTAATTGTTTGTAATTTGCAAAAACGTAAACACCTGATGGTAAGAAATAAATGTAAAATATAACTAGTTCTGTTTGTTGCTATTTGTTGCACACACCACGTTGTTGGGTTATGTAATATCCATTTTTTTTTAGATCTTGCCAAACCACATAAAAGGCCATCACATTGCACATTGTCTTTAACTAAATTAAAAGCATAGCCTAAAAACAAAAGCTGAATATCTGCAGGAAAATTCCATTCCATTCGACACTGCATTTACTTTTCTGCTATTTAAGGAAAAAAATACAGGCTGTTGGTGTAAGGAAAGGGTTCATGTTATAAAAACAATCGTAAATATCTATTTTTATATATACTATCTTTATACACAACATGCATGAATTACAGGAATAAAAAATAAAATAAAAAAAAGGGATTACATGAATGAGGGATCGGCCCATAATGGGTTACCATGTAAAGAGTTTGGTAAGGAGGAGCCACATGGGCACAGACTTTGGGTTGTTGGAAGTGATTGTTTTCTAAAGTTAAGTTGTCCCTCTTACTCCTTTCTTCTATTGTAACATAAATTAGATTAGATGGCAGTATTGTCACAAAGTATTGACAAGTTAGGGGAACTTTTGAGGCCTGCAGAGTTAGTAAAGCTACAAATCAAGGGCCATTTGTTGTGAAACTTCCTTACAATGTGTTGTTAATGGTTCTACTGGGGGGTCAGTAACTTAGTTAGCAACTGTCCTCATTTGGGTGAGTAGCTGGATACAGGGTTAGATCTTAGTCTTAGTCTAGATCTTAGACTTAAAAACCCATTTTATATACTGTATTTTATTCTGCCTGGGTACTGGGTAGCCTGATGGCCTACTGTTTAGTTATGTGTTGGCACAGTGCTGTACCTGCACAGAGTCTGTGTTAGAAGCCCCTTAGCTGTCTGGAAATCCCGCACTGTGCACCAAGGCAATATAGTGTGTGCTGCTGACATTATTCTCTCCGGTGTGTCACTTGCAACAGCAAAGAAGATCAAGGAACTAGTTGTCTGCCCTCTGCTCTGCAGCTTGCAGCATCCTCAGCTTCCCTTTAGCTGTGCACTTTCCACATGTGATATATCCTCCTCAGCATCCCCAGCGCATTTACCAAGGCTGTGTGCCCTTGAAGATGATTTGGAGTTTGTGCTGCAGCCAATGAGCAGAGTAGTTCCTGGTCTCAATCCTGCACTGCCATTGACTTTTATAGCATCTCTCCTCATAGTTTACAGTTGGCTGTTGTAGCATTAGGCTGGGCTGACCTGTTGCTGTTGTGTTAATTTATTGGATTTACTGTTGCTTCCAGTTTCTGACCCTGATGCTGCCTGGACTGACTTTGTGCCTGTGACTTTGATTGGTTTGTCTTTACCATTGGATACCTCGTCTGGTGGACTGATTATCTGTGTATGACCCCTTGCTCTGTAATCTGGACTTGTCTCTGCTGGAATCATGGTACTGCATTATCAGTGGATTCCTGATCCTCTCTCAGTTCTTCCCCAGAAGCCATCCCTTGCACACAAAAGTCCGGAGGGCAACCATGTGCTGGAAAGCCATAACTAGCCCACCGAGGCTGGGTGAGGGCCTGCTTTAGGTGAAGGTGTAGCATTAAAATGGGGGACAGGTATCTGGCAAGCACTGGTGCTGGACCAGGGCCCTCCAATCTGATTGTCTTTAAAAGTTTGTCTTATGTTCAAGCCGGATGTTTATAGCATTTTTAGTAGTAGTACCAAATCAAGACCAATCTGCCTATGGTGGCAATGTTGCTCCTTTAAAAGTACAGTAAAGTAAATAAGTGCTGTCACTCCAGGACAAGAAGTGTCTAAGGACTGGTAAAATGCAATATAATTTATTTTTTCTCCTGGGTTTATATTTATATTTTAACCCCCAGGACTAAAACTCATCCTAACACTTCCCTCTTAACCTCACAAACCATAACATCTACCCCTAACCCTTGATGTAGAAATGGATCTTCTTCCCATCTTTGATTGTTGAGAAATTTATTTTCTCCATATGCAGGCATCAATGAAAATGGTCACTGTATTTCAGTTCTAGAGATGTAAAAGTCAAACCACAAGCTTCAGTGTATTGGTTTGGTTCAATATAGTAAAGTAGGCATAAGTAGAATTTCTCATGTATTGATGTAAAAACCAATATAGTAGAGATCTTTGCTATCTATTCATTGTTTCTTTTGCTGCTTATGCTGGGAAATAATGAAAGTCTTGCAAAGGCGAGAAAGCACACTATAAACTGCATAGAGGATTGATTAAACCTGTGTTATTATCCAATAAATGACAACATCAAGAGGTTACTGGATTGCTGAATTATGTGCTTTTAAACTTCCAAGCCTTGCACCTGTCACACTGCAAGATAACTATTTATCCTAAAGTCAACGTGGCAAGAAGCAGTGTGGTCCTTTGACACAGAACATTGACACAATTTGTCTTTTCCTCCTACAGACACTTGCTAATGGACTAGCAGCAGGGCCCAACAACACAACAATGAATTTCATCACTTCACTGACAGCAAGTGAACACAGCAGCAAACCAGTCTGAGTGTATACTTTAAGAAAAGAAACAAGTAACGCATAAAAAGAAATGTGCAGATTTATTGTACAGGAGATTCCTATATTGTGTTATGAACCAACAAGAGAGTTTTTATATTTTCTAAGGTATACAATAGGCAGGTGCTTTTACCATATTAAGTCCATTACTTTGAATTGAAAGGCATTCATCTAAAACTTTAAACAGTTTGAAAGACACCCGTTCCAGATGCAGAAAGAATATGTAATGTATTTCTGGAACAGTTTTTAGCAACTAGTAATCCATAGTGCATGGGTTTTCTATGATTCTTTTCGGCTATGCCATACAAGCATAGATTGGTTGTTGCTTAGCCATGCTAAATTGGTTGAAAGTAGAGAACTGCTATATCTGATTTTAGTAAAGCTTTTACTATATCATGTAAGTGACAATTTAAATCATCAGGTGCTCCTAAATGGTTTGCCTTTTACAAGTGCACTTTAGCCTGGGTTAGAGGTCTGACAGAGGTATGATTATTCTTCAATGTCTCAGAAAATCATTGTGACAATATATGATGGTAACAGTGCTATAAAAAATATAAGTGGAGCTTACAGGAGGTGGGGTATAACTGAAATAGGAGATTCAGGTGGAGACACCCCGCTATAAAGTATTCCCATTGGTATGAATTTACATAGGGTCATGGGCCCTATGTGTTTCTATTATCTGTTGTGCTATTTAACTTATCCATATCTACATCCAACTCTTGGCCATGTTGCATCTACATCTATCATCAGTTGCCCATGTTTCTTTCAGTATGATTCTTTACTAGACTGTTCCTCATCTAATCAATGCTTGAGGGTTTACAGAGATGCCTTTCTCCTCTCTGCTTTGTTGGTTTATGTTTGAATGCTTATGCCTGTGTTTCTATAATACTTATTTATAGGTATAAGCCTTCTAACTCTGATATTTAGATTGCGTAGCTTGGATAAGGGCTTTCTTGCTTTGGTATGTGTTTTTTTTTTATCAAAGTCTATATTCTTAGACTTTGATTTTTTTCCTCTCATTTTTTTCTTCTGCCTTGTTCTAAATCAAATAATCTCACACCTGAGTCAGACTGCCTCATCTGTTACTGTCTCCAGTGCTCCCAGCCTAGGGTTCACCTTGCTTAGCCATTTCTTTAACCTTCTATATTTTGTCTATAGATTTCTGCCGTCATTTTTCTGTTTCTGTACCTTTCTAGGCTCTGCTCTGTCTTGTGTTCCTATTTTGTTTGCTCTAAATATTGATACGCTCTGTTTTGCACATATAGAAAGGAAATCATCATTAGGAAGTTCTAAATTAGCTCAATACTGGTCAACATATCAGATTATATGGAATAGGGGATGCTACAGGTAGAAGAGGTCACAAATCTCTTTCTCAATTGGCCTAGTCCTGTTGTGATTCCTAATTTGACCTTTGCTTCCTCTAAATACTTATTGTTGTTCTCAGTTTTTAGTTTCTAGTTGCTACCGCTAACCCCTCATGCTCCTTTTACCTTTTAGCGTTTTTCCTTCACCTAGAAAAGTTCATAAATTCAGGCAGTCATACAGAATACTTCAATAGTACAAAATAGTTGTTTACATATTTCATATCATCATATATCCCACACTAAACATATAAAGGGAGAGCTGTCTGAAGAAATTAGAGAATAAATTATAGACAAGCCTGTTAAAGGCAACAGGATCATCCTCAAGCCACTTGAGGTTGCTGTGATGAAAGTTGTATATATGATTATATATACATAGCTGTAGCCCACTTTTACTGGATGTGGGCATAACGGGAAACTCAACTCCAGAAACACCAGAAAGAGAATGGTAGATAGGAAAGCAAGAACATCTTTCAAAGATGTCCAAATTTTAAGATAAGGAGATTTAGTTAGGTTGGGGGACTCCTTTACTGTGCCTGGCACTGGGTACTGTGCAGAGAAAGATGGCATCTCCAGACTTTTGAGACATTTTGTAGGGAAACATACTGCCCAATGTCAAAAAGTTCATTCTAAATCAGAAACTATTGATCTTCTAGCAGGATGACAACCCAGCACACACAGCTAAAAGTACCCAGTAATGACTAAGAACAAAACATTGGAGAAGTCTAAAAAGGGACATCTATGGGAGAGAACCTGCTTGTAGTGCCTTTTTTCCATGCCATCTTTATTTATGTTCCTATTTGACATACAGTATACTGTTGTTATTATTATTATTATTATTATTAATAATAATAAAAGTTATAACAATAAAAAGTATTTATGTAGTGCCAACATATTATGCAGCGCTGTACATTAAATAAGAGATGAACATGACAGACAGTTACAGACAGTAAGGAGCAGAGGATCTGGCCCAGAAGAGCTTACATGAACCTAAACTCTAAAACAAAATCTCATTTTTGTTAAATACAAAATAAACAATAATGTTTGCTAGTTTCCAAGTATTTCAAATACAGTTGTGAGTTCTTTTTTTTTTTATGGATCACCAACAAAAGATATATCTGTGCACAGTAAAAATTCTTAGAAGAGACTGAAGGAATAGTATCACTAAGGGACTGTAAAAAAATGATGCAGGGATTTGGAGGTAACAACTAACAAACAATAGGCCATGTAGTTATTAATGAACACACAGATCTTCAGCAATCTGATATATATTTTTTAAAGATTAGTTTACCTTTAGGTAAAGTAATCTCCAACCAAAATACAAGGCATCTACAACTACCTGTGTAAAATTAGAAAATTCCTCTAAACATAACATACCCATTCCTAATATAAATTCACATACCTGGTTTATCATACACAACATTTTTTTAATGTGAAAAAGTTATTTCAAGTACTTAAAATAGTTTAATACATTTTAGGCTGGGTGTTACTTAGCACTTTGGGAAAAATCTGTTTGCCCAGCACTTTTTCAAACTACACTGAAGGAAGTCACGCAATTAACGTAATCATAATTTCTTGTACTTGGGAAGTCAGCCAATCACACTTGGCAGCAGAAATCTTCCCCATTTTTTCCCTTTCATGCTACTGTGTTTGAATCAAGAGCTCTCAACTCTGTTCGTGTCACCTATGTCATATAGTCTGCTTTATATACATGAGAGGGATTATCTATAACTATTATCACCAAATATACAATGTACATTATTATTATTAATTCCCTTTTCTTTTTCAGATTTTTTTAGGCAGCAGAAGAATTACATTGTATAGTATTTGTGATGAGAAAATGAGCCAATCAAAGTGATTGTTTTTCAAAAGCAGTGATCATAATGGTGGATGGAAATGATACAATGTAGAATATATTTTATTTCAAGCACTAGAAATAGAAATGCAAGAAGTGTCTGTGCAATCAGTCATCTGCAGAGGCTCGAGCTTGTTTGTACGACAGTAGAAATTCACTAGCACAAGATTTGACCTTTAAAAAAATAGCACATTAGAATTGTAATAATTTTCTGTTCTTGCATGCTTTATGGTGGTAACGCTTTATACATAGAGTGGGGATCCTAGGTTCATAAACATGATAAAATTCAAACATAAAGCCTGTGCTATGGAATTGCATTTTGATGCTGATTAAACATAACTTCATACTCAAAAGGTTCTATTTCTAAAGCAGTGAATAATTTCACACTCATTGAAAAACTCACTGGTGGAGAATCTTCCAGGTCCTTGTGTTTTAATGGCATTGATTGATTCTCCACCAAGGAATGTTTCAGTGGATGTTAGATTCACTGCTTCCTAAACAGACCCCAGGGTGTATATTAAGTCAATTGGTTGTTTAAGCAGAACTAAAGTTTTACTTTTGGGATTAGACAGGCCCTTAAGGGCAGAAGGGAAAAACACTGTCCCTTCTGCAATAAGCATTCTTACCTAAGCTGCCCATGCTGTGCTCTCCCCTCTGATATCTCTCTGCCCTATCCTATATTTGTGGTATACATGACAGTGCTTCGGATGGCCAGCACAGCCAACATGCAGAATACCGTCTGGTCACATATAGGTTTTGGACCATTTGTTTGGCACCAGGGGGTCTAATGTATTTTTCTTTCATTCCTTCTCTGGCTCCTACAAAAAAGGCTTTGCAGGTAGTTGAGGAGTGGAAGTAATGGATCCTACGCTTGAGAAATGATTCTTAATAGAGTTTTCCAGCATGTTCAAACGCCCATTAAAAGTAAAGAAAACATGCTGCATCTAAAAATTAAAATATTTCATTTTCTGTGATTTTACCAGCAACTCTTGAAGTTGGTAACAGATCCACTTAAAAACTATTTTGTCATTCTATGTAAAACTATATACAAGAGCATCAATTCGTATGACCCAAACCGCCAGAATGGGGAACTGTTTATATGAGATCCCAGGTTGAATTCCCAAAGGAAACCAAACTTACCTTCCATAGCGTTAGTCTTCTGGGTCCCCTGTAGTCTCTAGTGGTTCCTTTCTCTAAAACCATGCTGATGTGGGATTTAATATTGACACTGCATAGCAGTGAAGGGAATTCTAACACAAGTCTGCTAAATGTGCTATCCTAGAGTATTATACACAGAGTTTTATCTTCGCCGTGCTTGTTCTTCAAATGCTGCTTGTTCTCTTTGTTTAGGAGGAGGGTGCTCCTTTTTCTTATTTGAAGCAAGAGCATTTACATATTTCTTTTAGATATTTTCAGTAGTATTACACATAAATTGGGATTCACAACAGAGGGTGCTGCTTGTTTTTTAATTTAGAAGGTTTGCAATTATTTCAGTATGGGGCCTTATATCCAGGGGTGTAGTCGTAAAAAAAAGAAGAGAGGGCATGGTAATAGTGAGGGTTATCCATAGCGAGAGCGCAGAGAGAGCCTATATAGGGGTCCCAAAAAAGCGAGGGCACGGCATGCTCGCCCGTGCCCACCCCACTACACTCCTACTTATATCTGTATAGAAAAACAGGCCATGGTATATTGTGGCAGGGCTGCCAGAGACAGCACACAACAACCCACACTTTGGGGTTGATTTGCTAAAGGAATTTTGGCTATTCACTTAGCATTGTGAAAGATCCCCTTGCAATGAATAATTTATCTAGTTTAGTAAATGAGATGAAGCTCCTCTGACTTCAAACATCCAATTATGTGCAAGGAAACATTCTGTTTTTTTTTATGTACCGGGGTATATTATGTGATTGTGTATTTTCTTACACATGACTGCGTATTATTTACCACATTCACTCAGCTAAGTAAATTATTTCTTGCAAGGTGATAATTCACCACTGTAAATAAACAGACTAAATTCCAATAGTGAATCACTAAGGACTGATTTCCAGCAATACCCTGCAATTCACACTTTGTCATGCATTGACACACATTGCTTTGGAAAACACAGCCTATTCAAAATGAATGGGCTGAACTGCACCACAACATAGATGAAAATAGGACACGCTGTACACAGAGCAGTGCACAGGACACCATTTGTTGTACTAAATTGTGTTGCAGCACACAATAACTTGTGAGGATAAATGGAATGCAATTTACAATAAATGGCATTGCAGAGCAGCAATGCATGTAATATGCATTAATACAGTGCAATGGTGTACATTAAAAGTTTCTAGAATGCCACCTTGGCTGCCCACTAGCTGGGTCTTCATATTTTTTGCCACCTCTCAGCTTTTTTCTGTTTGTAGAATGATTAACAAAAAAATTACAGTTTATTCGCTCCAAACACCTAGAACCAAATTGCTGGCAACATAAGGAAAGAGTTCCTACAGCTCCAATTGGTTTAGTTTGTATTCTTGTACATATTGGACAAAATGCCCTTCAGCCTGATCATGCCAACACAATATTACAATTTGCCAGCTGGGGTAGGGAGGACGGCACAAGACAGATGACCAGGGAAGACTAAAAGTATGAATTTGTGAATTTAGCCCTACTTGCAAAGGGATAAACAATAAACTATGCATTGTACATTTTCTGATGATGAAGTTACCTAACAATCTGTTGTGTAATGCTTCCTTTTTTTAAAATTGCCATGACAATAGACTCCGCAATCACATGGCTTTGATATGACAATCATAAGCAAGGGCTAGCTGTCATCAACAAGCTTGCACAATGTAAATACAGTATAAGAAAGAACAGCAGCAATACCTTGTCACAGGTTTTACTGAAATTGTACCTTTTATTTTTCTAACAATATGCTATTTTTTATTTCCTGTCGGCAAATTCAAGTTATTCTTTGACATGTAATTATTTCAGGTAGTCAACACCTGGTCTACATTTTAGAGATCATTAATTATTGGATTAGGTAACCTGCCAGAAGCATATCATTTTTTTGTTCCTAAATATAGAATGGTGGATTTTAGTGCCTACTCATCTGCCATGCAAATTATTCTACTGTATGTAGAATGTTCAAACTTTTCCTAGTGACAAAATGATCCTAATATTGGTTGAAACTGAGACTGGGGTTAAACAATATAGTGTGTGCCTTCAGGTATATATAAACTCATCTACACCCCTCTATCTACACTGGTTATGAATAATCACACTCGGCAATCCATCCATAAATTGCAGGAATCAAATTCGGTTTATCAGGTCACATGATCCATCCCCCCTTTGTATTGTATCCTGCACAGTTCTACCAGCAGACAAGACAAAGCTGTACCAAGGACTTCTTTTTGTTTTTTTAAACTTTATTCAGGACTTATTTTCTTTGTATAAACCTTTTTTTTAGAACTTTATGATTTTGCCTTTTTTTACCTTTAATGAACTTTACTTTCTATTATTTCATTTTTTTCAGGTGAGTTGCAACACGGAAAAAGGAAGAAGGCCTATAATATTTCTAAGGTCAGCTTCATTCCTTTAGTTTTAATGTTACATAAAATAAAGGAATGTATATTTTTATATCCTTTTAAAAAATATAAAAGTATAAAAATATATAAGGCAAAAAAAAATATGAATAAAAAAAAATCACCAGGTCCTTAGCTGGTTCTAAAAAATTTTTAAATCTAATCTCAGGCATAGGACTATACACAACAGATTCCAACTAAATATAGTAAAATTGTGACTTATATATGTTACAATAATTTTATTATAATATTAAATATAATATATATGTTTTTGTGACATTAGAGACTTTTTTCCTGTTTTGTTTCATAAAGAACCCTTTGCCAAATATTCCCAAAATATTTTCTTATAGCTAGGTTAGAAATCTATCATTCAGCACAGACCTATGGGAATGTTTTGTAAAACAGCCAGGACCCTGTACCACCTTGATATAAGTTTAAAACCAAAATTATGTCTCTTATTCCATAAGGATGCATTGTGTCCATAATAAATGAAGTGATCCTTGTGCAAGGTTCATATTGTGGTCCCTTTCCATTTTAATATTAAAAACTTGTCCAACCCCTCCATCCAGTGACCAGATTGCATATTTTCCAACAGCTGGAGAGGTACAGACCTAAAACATATGGCAACAAATGCAATATAGTAAAATTTAGTATATGTTGAAGCTGTCAGGTTGTTATTAAGTAAGATGCCTGAGCACAAGGCAGTGTAATGATTCAAGGATGCAGAAACTAATAGCATTGCCATAACATGAAATCTATTAGCCCAAGTTTTTAAAAAGAGACCTTATTTATAATTGCTGTTATAATACTACAGATCCCTGTCCATGGAGGTATATACCCCACACAGATGATATTATCCACCAACAGAGATGCCCCCACACAGCAGTGGCACATAACCACATCACAGAACGCACCTTTCTATAAAGCTCCTGGCACTGGCAGAGCTCCTGTAAACGCTCAGCTATGATACCACAACCCTCTATTAGTACAGAAAATCCTCCACTCTGCCTTAGGTCATCCCTCCTTCTTGATCAATGTCAGGGAACATCTGGTGTACTGGGAAGTGACTACTATACTTAGAGGGTGGAGGCTGCTTGCAACTCATCATTGGAAGCAGCCATGGCTGAACTGTGATGTAGGCTTACTGAGCAAGCAGGGCTGGCCACTGTTGGTGGTTGTCCTTTACTGTATAGTAACACACAGGTTGGTTGTGGGATGGTGGAGAATGTGCCAAAGATGCCCTGCATGCCCACTATACATTGGCAGCTCTCATTGATTTTCAGAAGATCTGTATTTACCACCATGGCAGGCCTACATGTCACTATACACAAAATGGAACTTTCTGTGTTTTATATCCAGTATTACTGTCTATTTACGGTTTCCTCTATGCTCAGTGATCTGAAAGTAAAGGGGTTAATGGTCTCATCTAGCAGGTCCTCCACTCAGCCAAACAGGTGATTTATAATTATTTAATAGCTTGACATTGACCTTTTTTTGGTTTCACGGAAAGAAAATTGATTTCACTGTGTTACAAATGATTTATTTTTTGTTAATACCAGGTTAAACCCATGCTATTAAATGACTGAAAGTTACCTGGCAAAGTCAAGAAAGGTGCTGCACTTTCAAATACTAGTGATTATTTTTCCACTTTTCCAGTGTGATTTCTGAAGTGCTCATCCCTATATAAGAGAGGAGCAGGGAAAATGTGACATTTGGGGTATCAGTGAGAACCTGCTAATGATACAGTGATATATCTCTGTTTCTAATCAAATGATTTTGAGAACAAATCACAGCTCACGTGCCTCAATCAATCCTCTCTCATGCAGGTGCAGGGATGGTGCAATCAACACAGCCAAAAAGTTAGGATCTAACACAAGGTACCTCTCATTAAGAGAATCCACTTTATCGCGAAATTGTTATTAAAACATTATCTTGATATGGCTGTAATATGTTGTTTTTTACTCAATAGTCCATCAGCAGCTCATTATATAGCAAACATTGCTTCCTTAATTGGCACATAATTAAAATCTGACTTAGATCGACATAAATTAATGAGGTTCATATATGTTAAAGATGTAACAATGTTAATAGCAAAATCATGAGAGAATAAACTTTCAGTAAAGTAAAGTATTACTATTAAGGATAAGCGAGAATACCTCTGGCCTTCTCGCAAAATGCCTCTGGCGTTCTCGCGAAAATTTCCCCGAATTTTATTATTATTAATATTATTGTTATTAATAAACAGGATGTATATAGTGCCAACATATTATGCAGTGCTGTATATTAACTAGGGGTTGCAAATGACAGACTAATACAGACAGTGATACAGGAGGAGAGGACCCTGACCCTGCCCCCAAGAGCTTACAATCTAGTAGGTGGGGGAATTTACACACAATGGCATGGGATATATGTAGTGGTGGGAAGTAGAGATGGTTTCAAAAGGCACAAGAGGATGGGTAGGCAAGTTTGAAAAAAAAGGTTTTGAGTGCTCTTTTAAATGAGCAGAAAGTAGGAGCAAGAGGAATAGGACGAGGAAGACCATTCCAGAGAGTTGGGGCAGCTCTAGAGAAGTCTTGTATCCATGCATGTGATGAGGTTATGAGTGAGGTCATTAGTAGGTCATTGGAGGAGCAGGGAGAGCGCCTGGGGAGTACTTTTTTTACCAGCTCAGAATTGTAAGCGGGACAAGAACTGTGTAGGGATTTGAAGGCAAAGCACATGAGCTTGAATTTGATTCTAAGGTGAAATGGAAACCAATGAAGAGAACTGCAAAGAGATGCGTCAGAAAAGGAGCGGTGGGAAGGATGGATGAGTCTGGCTGCAGCATTCATAGTGAGTTGTAGAGGAGAGAGTCGGGTTAGTGGAATACCAGAGAGGAGGATGTTACAGAAGTCCAAACGAGAGATGATAAAAGCGTGTACAAGGAGTTTGGTGGTCTCAGGGGACAGGTAGGGGTGGATTTTGGAGATGTTGCGTAGGTGAAAGTGACAGGACTTGGAAATGTTCTGAATATGGGGGGGGAATGAGAGGGCGAGGATATGAGACTACCAAGAGAGGAGGTATACAGAGAAAAGAGATCCTGTAAGGACTGACCCTTAGGGAACACCAATAGGGAGGAGAGTGGGCAATGGTTCCGCAAAATTTCCGCGGACCAATTTTGCAAAATTATCCGAATATCAAAGAAATTATAACAGGAGGGTTCACATGGGATTCACAGGATTCCCTGGGAATCCTCCTGTTTGCTATCCCCGGGGCATTACAGGTTAATTCCCCTAAATTAAAATGTGCATAGAGGAGGATGTCTATGCTAGATCTACAGTAAGTTCAAGTAGGGCTAGAGTAGCTGAAACTGTATAAACATATAGGAGCCAAGGATGTCTCACCAAAATGTGGGGCCCACACTGTGGCAAAAGTAGGCATGACTATTAGGTGGGTGTGGTCACAAAGTGTATGTAATCAAAATGTATCATAGATTGAAATAAAATGCATAGCAATAAACCCACTAGCAGTAGCCTCCTCAGCTCTAACCCACACAACAAAAACCTCCTATGGCAATAACTCCCCAAGCAAAAACCCACCAAACAATACCTCCTAAATCAATTTTCTGCACAGCACAATTCCCACACAGCAATAACCCCCTATCCCAATAACACCCCACAAATGACACTACAATCATTAACATGAAATAACCCCCATAAAAATAACGCTCAAGCAATATCCCATACAATAACACCCTCCTCGCCACCAACCAACAGCCCCCCAACAATAACCAAATTAGCAATATCCCCCACAATAACACTGATTGTAATAGCTCACACATCAAAATCCCCCACCCAGTAATACTCCACACAGCAATAACTCCCAGCAATATCACACAGGAGTAACCCTCCCCAGTAATAAACTCCAACACCTAAAACCCCAAAGCAATAACCCCCATCAATAACAATTCCTACTTGCTGCTCTTCCTCCAGCTCTTCTATCCTGACATACTGTGAGGATGTCTAAGATTCAGCAAATTGTAGCCACACTGAGGTCCAGCCTTCCTTTTTATATGTAGGTACTCAGGCTAGCTAAATCTACTCAATTCTCTGATTTTTCAAAATCTCTCCATACACGGGCTGTCTTTCCTATAGCTTTTTTTCTATCTTACTGGTAGCCCTTTCAGCTATTTGCATTTTAAGCTATTTGCATTTTAATACTACTTTCACGATACAGTACATATATGTATTCTGAAATAGGAGGGGTAAAAGTAAGAGAAATTATATAATTTTTTAAATTTGTGTTTAAGTAACCTTTAATATCCCATTTAAAAGTCAGGCCCTTTGGATATCAGGTAGCAAGTGTACTGATCAAGAGAGATTTGAAAACTGAATTTACACAATAATATAACGCTGTATTTGTTTCTGTTGGCCTGATTTATTAAAGCTCCCCAAGGCTGGATAGGACAAACTTTCATAGGTGAAGCTAGGTGATCTAGCAAACCTGGAATGGTTTTCTTCAAAGTCCTTTGCTATTTGCTAGCAAATGTTTTGAATCATGGACCAGATCCTTTCCAGGTTTGCTGGATCACCCAGCTTCACTGGTGAAGTGTATTCTCCCCAGCCTTGGGGAGGTTTAATAAATCTTCTGTCCCCATGGTTTTCCATCACAGTGCACAGTACTATAAGTCATAGGGCCTGATTTATGAATGTTTTCTATGCTGGAGAGAATACACTTTCATCAGTGAAGCTGGGTGATCCAGCAAACCCAGAATGGATTTCTTAAACGTCATTTGCTATTTGTTAACAAATGTTTTAAATCCTGGACCAGATCCATTCCAGGTTTGCTGGATCTCTCAGCTTCACTGATGAAAGTGTATTCTCTCCAGCCTTGGAAACCTTTCATAAATCAGGCCCATAAGCAATTCAGTACAAGAAAGGAACTTGTACAGCTGTGCAAGAGTAAAGGTAAGACTGGAGTTCAGCTTTAAAGATACTCAGATGTAATATTAAAAACAATTGTACTGAATCTTGAATATTAAAAAGTATAATTATGATTGTAATGAAAAGGTTTGGACATACCCTTATAATGATATAACATATTTAACATATTTAAATATTTACAAAATAAAATGATATAATACAGGAATTTTATAAGATACTTCTCTAATATTAAGGGGGCAAACAACTTATTCTGTTAACCTAATGATATGAACTCTAACGTCTTCAGCAGATCTAAATCTAACACAAGATGTAACAATACTAATTTCTTGTTGAAATGTATAAATCTATTTCCAGCTATATGGTTACAATTTTAACGTCAGTGTCTCAGTTATTTCTTTCTTTGTATTCTTCATGACATTTATTTTATTAAGTCATTTCTTTCATTCTTTGAAATCTTGCTTTACATATTTAATCATGCAGATTACAGATTAATTATATCCTAATTATCAAGATTCCTTATTTCCAGCCTTCCTTGGAAACACAGTAAATGAACAGTTTGTCGCATTTTCCTTTGAAACACAAATTGATCTGTCAGTTGGACTTTTTTCCCCAGCTCTGCAAATGCATTTTATACAGTTAAATTACTTTTATGGAATATTCCGCAGCTTTTCAATCAATCATGTTTTATCTGAAAATATAATATTAGTAAGTTCAAGCTGACATATTTAAAGTAAACAGGCAATTAAACATTTTTGCATGGTTTTTAATAAATATGAACTCAATAGCTTCATAAGACACCCACAGCTGACATAGGTAAATGGGGGAGGGGTGTATTTTTAACAAAGACTTAGTCAAACATTGACATAAAATGACTCATCGAGAAGAATGATGCATTTGAGAAAAAGTTCTGGTATGTATTTGACCTACCAATATGGGTAGAGGCATAAATAGAAAGCATTGTCTCCTCTGCAAAATGTTTCATGCCCTCCTTTCCCTGGGGTGTTATCAATACATTTTTTTTAATCAACACATTTTAAATAAATGGTGTTGTTAGTAATGGACAAAACATTTTAATAAAATATTTTTATTCCACTAAAATATCGGCCTAATTGTATTATTATTTTACTATTGGCTATACAATTATGTATTCATATATATAATTATTTATTAGTATTATACAATGTGTAGATTTCTATTGTTCACATTTTTTGTTTTTATTTGTTAAATGAATTTAACTTAACTTTAGTACTGAAACCCTCTCCATATTATACAGGAAAGAAGCAATGTTTTGCATTGAATCCACTATGAGTTAAAAAAAATATGAACCTTGTTGAGAAACAGATTTAATTTTCATATTAAAAAAATGGATAAAGTGATGAGGGTTCAAACATATGTCAGGATTTTAGCTAAATTAACCCAGAATTAAATCTCTACACTGTGATATCCAAGTCTATTTACAAGTTTTCAATAAATGACTGTTTCCTAAGCTAGTATGTTTCAGGAGCTAGAGTTTTTTTTCCCTACTTCCCCCACTAGAATTACAAGAGTATTGTTGGTTATTCTAACAATGTGATAATCTAATAATTGTAATGTTGTGGTTAAAAACAACAGTAAAGCTCAAACACCTTGTATTGGTATACAGTGTTTTATTGCAATAACCATGTATCATTCACTTGGAAATCATGGTGTCATTTCTATATTTACACATTATTAACACACATTAATAAATTGGTAATATTTTGGTATTTAGGAACCACTAGCCCTGTCAGATTCCTCTTTTCAAGCTTTTAACATAGGGGAACCCTTTCATAACTTTTAGGTCCTCAAGGAACTTCTACTGTTATTACTTTATCCACAGCTCACAGTACATAAGTGTGTTGATTAGAAGGAAGAATATCTCTTAAATTGAGAAGAATGTCACTCTTACAGATAGCCAAAAATATTCATTGGCGTCTGCTAAACTGACTTGAGAATCAAAAACTGCTCATTGCTCAAATCTAGGGTTCCATGAAACCTGTTTGAGAAACACTGATCTATACTGAGATCACCAACATATATCGCTGGATAGTAATAACATTAATAACAAAGAACAGGTAAAGTGTCCCGTCCCTACTCACATCACTAAAAACTACAAACTCTGCTACATCTCCTCAGATAACTACTTTCAGATAACACTGACAATAGTTTGATGAGCCACTAGAAGTTTCTTCCCAGATAGTACCAGAACTAAGTATTAACAACACCCAGTAACTTCAGCATATCCCACGTGTTTCCATGACTAAGTATCCTTAGCCCTTTAGGAAGCCAAACAGTGAAACATGTTGGGATAAGAGACAAACATATGACTTGCGATCACTCTATAAGACTGTGAATACTCTGGGCTTCAGGCCACCATTATGTACATTATCATCACCTATACCTTATGTGCTCTGTTCTTTGTATTGTTGTATACTGGATGCTAAGGGGCTGGCCTTTAAAACACTAATAAATCAACTGAGAGGGATACCACCCCTCCCTCTTTCTAATTTATTAATAACATAAAATAAATACAAGAACATCAGGGTTCCAGCACAATCAGTCTATTTATCAAAGGTTTTTATTGCTGTCTTAGTCTTCACTAGATAGATTTGTTCTCACTATTAGCTCTGCTGACAACTACACCTGAAACTGATAGTAAAGGTACAATTCTTTTTAGGTTGTCCCGAGAACATGAATAGAGGGTAAATTTTAAAGTGGGTACATTTGTCCCAATGAGAATATCTATAAACTTTTAGTTCTGTGTCTACAGGACAGAAGGTCATGGAAAAAGCTGTCCAATGGTACACACAAAAACTGGCTCACTTCCTACTCTGTACTCAATAATAAATGTATAATTATATAATATAATGATATTTTCTCTGAGCAGGTTGTTTAGTTGCCTCCTGAAAAGACTTGGCAACCTGCCAGCCTTTGAAGATGAAACTCGTTTCCCAATGGATATAGCTAGAGGTCACTGAAGCCTTGTTTAAAGATTAACCGCATATAAATAGGTATATATACCTATACCTGTACCTATATATAAATAGGTACAGTAAATGTTCATACCTTGGCCACAGGTCATTTTTAAAGCATTTTCACTTTGATGCCATTTTTGTTTCAGAATTTAAAGATTGAATTACTCCATGGCACCTGCAGCTAGAGAGGTAGCTAGAGAGGTTCTGGAGTGGGTGCTGCAGCCAAAAAGCAGATTGTTTCCTAAATTCTACTCTTTCCTGCCATTGGCCAGGCCTATTTAAACATCTCAGTTCCAAGCTAAGTTAGCTGAATCCTCAGTATTTTTCACTGCTCTGCCAACTTGAACTCTATTCTAATTCTCTGGATTTGACTTCGGTTTGACCTTGACTCTGCTACTGATTACTGGCTGCCCTGATCTCAGCTTGCTACCAGACCTTGCCTTGTCTGCCGCCTGTCCTGGCCATAACTTGTTTCCTGACCCTGCCTTGCCTGTCACCTGGCCTGACCTTTACCTGTTTAACAACCTCGTCCTGACTAGCTGTGTTCCTACTTGCCAGCCATTCCTACACTGAAGTCATCTAATCCCTTTCACCCCCTCGTGGAAAGAGCCAGGGGGCTGGGCATGGTGGTCCCTAGGGTCACTGGTCAATCACTCCTTGTGGTGGGCACTGGTGAAGACCAGGGTGTCACTTGTATTCAGAACTTCAAGAAACCTTGTATCACCTGCCAGGGGGAGGCAACCCATAACTATTCTCCAGTGGATACCAGGGGAACATAGCTTTCTTCAGTAACTTTGTATAACAACATGTAATAAAACAAGCTAGCTAGCTGTGGAACTTCAAACTAATTGTCATAAATTGCACTCCTATTCTGGGTCAGTGGCTCAGAAAATCTGCTGTTTCTCTTGATGACAACCATTAATGTGAATCCTGCATTGTGCAGTAGACTGATATGCAAGACCACACTATTGATAACTCTATTAGTGTAATCTTTGTGTATTTAATTGATAACCCTATTAGTGTAATCTTTGTGTATTTAATTGATAACCCTATTAGTGTAATCTTTGTGGAAAACAACTACATAAGAATATTCATTCTATGAATGTGTGCACTGTGGATTACAACTTCTGACAACCAGTACCTACTTATTCGCTATCAAAGGCCTATGTTTTTTTTTTTTAAATTATCATAAATATTCCAATGTCGATATTCACTCAATGTCTATATTCTGAAGTGGCCGGCTTCAGTAGCATTGTACTTCATCAACTGAGTCCAATACTTTTATATCACTATTTCGTCATTACAATGTTGAACATTACCATGCCCCTGACTTTATTGGAACTTTTCTTTCACAATGTGTGGTATCTATACTATATTTTTTATGTATTTTTTTGATGTATTCAGTATGTAAATCTTCTTTAATTAACCTCACACAAGGAGGTTGTTTTGTGTACTTTCTAGATTTCTTTACATACATTGTATATAAAAAATGTGTATACCTTATTATATCTATATATTTATAATACCCATCTTAACCCCTGGGATTTATAAGAATGAGATCATTTTATTATGAATTAAAATCTTTTTTTACAAAAGTCACAATGCTAGGGCAATAACCTGTGGCTACCAATCAACTGTCACAAATGTCCAATTTCAATCAGTGGCATCTGTCAAGGGTTTACTTTGTATTTTGTCCTGTTAATGCACAATTAATCTACATTTGACAGAATGGTGCAGTATTACTATGACTAAACCAAGTGTAGAATGGAAAATATGGCATTCACCAATGCCTATAGCTGCCATCTAATTAAAATGCCTCACACAGTAAAGCTGTAGAAAACCATGCAGCATTCACTAATGAATAACAATTTAGAACTTGGTGCCTATAAAGGTGCTTATCATTTACAGTGCATTGAATTAGGGCCTTGCAGTATTTTATTACACCTCAAAGATGGAGATTTTGAAGCTTTGGCAAAAACAAGCATTGGTATTTAATTAAGTGCTGCAACATACATAAGTTATGTCAAGGGTGACTGCGTAGGCCATAATAGCTGTAGAAAATAGAGATAAGCTGTATTGCCTCAGCCGCTATTACAGTTCTACATATAATTTTTAAATATATTCAGTCTTAATTGCTCAATTGGAAGGGTTACAATATCTTTTATATGTATGCAAACATATTTTAGCACTGAAGGTTGTCTTTTCTTGCCTCTGGCCTCTGTCAAAGAGGCTCGCTAACTATGTCCCGGGAGAGAAGAGGTATGCCATGACTGTGTCTCCAGAATGGCATACTGGGATTCCCTTCAGTCACAAAAGCTACACACTCCATATGCAGCACAGCTCACTTCTCCCACATTGCACTTAATTCAAAAGAAATGTAATACCAGCTGAATGATGAGCTATAGACAAACACAGTTATGTTGTTATTAGGACAATAATGATAATCATACAAACATAATTTGCTTTTTTACTTTATTTTGGTATATATTATTTGATACCCACCCATATCATGCATGCTAAAGGTATAAAATTATATGTGCACAGACATACAATATGGCTGTGCCATATCTAAAAAAGTCTACTGATGTTTTTGAGCAACTCTCTTTAAAGACATTTTCTTTTTAATTCAAAGAACAACACACTAAGCTACAATGCTTTAGCATCAGAGACAAAAATAACAATTTAAAGCAGAACTTTCAGTAAAAGAAGAAAATGACACTTGTATTTATTGTTGGAAAGCTGTTGATCCCTTTGCAATCTTAGTCCATTTGGTCTTGCACCATCCTATCTTCTTTGATCTTTCCAGTGCAGATTGGACAGCGGACACCACCATCTTCTTACTTCTTCTTTTTATGTTACCCAGTCTCGCAATGCACAGAGAGATTAGCAGAGAAAACATTTTTATATTCCAGGAAAGCCCCTTCTAATTGCATGCCTGAAATAAGGCATGCGCAGAAGGAGCGGGCCGAAGCCTCCTGGGATATGTAACATATGTATTCCAGGAGGCTGCAAGTTTTTCATTCAGCCTGTGGTAAAGAAGGGTGAAAAACAAAAAATGTATAAAATAAAATTTAAAAAAACTTTAGCCACCCATTTATATAATGTAAAAAAATGGGGTGGTCTGTTTTAACGCACAAATAATCTAGCAGTAATTTGTGGGTTATACTTCTCTCTTGTCCTCTTGTCCCCTATTTTACCAATTACCTGAGGTTTTCTATCTTAAAACTACAAAGAAAAAGGGACCACAAGACCACTCTTGCTTTTTTCCATCCTAATCTGCTCTGGCTGATGGAAGGAGTCAGGGGGAGCCAGTTTATCACTGCAGTATGCCCAATTTAAAAGTAATATCATTTTGCATTTAGCAATGTGAATCATACCCTTGTAAGGGATATTTAGCAGTAAATAATTCACTTGGTTTAGTAAATCCAAAGAAAATTAACATTGCAATGAATACCCAATCATGTAGACTGTAAATGATTGAATGGTTGAAAGTAAAGTATCCCAAGGGGATTGTCTACTTTCCTATGTGAACGTTCTAAACTCCTTTAGTAAATCAACCTCACTGTGTTACATGTGTGTGCAGTCCCAGTGCATAGAATAAGTGACTAGTATAAGCCGCACAGTGAATAATACATTACTCATCATCCCCAATATATTAACCCTCCTAGCGTTCTAATTCTGTCAGTTTTTTGATGCAAAAAGTGATCCTATTTTTTTTGCAAATAAATTTTTGTTTATATTGTGGGCCTGTAATTCTTAGGATTAACTCCCGGGTATAATAATTATATTTATTTATTATATTATAATCATAAATTATA
>NC_092863.1:72703307-72704509 GCF_032062135.1 Pyxicephalus adspersus
ACCAAAATAAACTAACTCCTTGTATGGGATAATTCACTTAGCTAAGTGAAGGTGGAATAGAATATCAATCTTGTGCAAGGAAATCTTTAAAGGCAAGATATTTCCTTGCACACAACTGAATGGTTAAAGTCAGCAGAGCTTCATCTCATTTAGTAAGTTAAGAGAAATATCCTGCAAGGGGATAATTCACATTGCTATGTGAACATCCAATATTTATTTAAGTAAATCAACCCCCTTGAGGAAAACATAACTACCTGCAAAAAAAACTCTTGGTAATGTAAATTCTATTGGAAGAAAGGGGGGCTCTCTGTAGATACCCCTTTCTCTTGCATGAAACAAGATATTATTACATCTATATATATAAAATGGTATGTATGTATGTGTGCGTGTGTGTGTGTGTGTGTGTGTGTATGTATGTATGTTCCACCATCACTCGAAAACGCATGGAGACATTTCAACCAAACTTGTAATACATATGACTGAGACTCATGCGAGTGCACCGCTGATCTTTGTGCAGCGCTGTTCTATATGCCAGAGGTAAATAAAGGGATAATAATAGTATGTGATTGTGGGGGGTCATTAGAGTGTCAGCTCCTCTGTACAGAGACTGATGGGTCTAGCTCAGTGTTTCATTGCACAGCACTATGGTATATGTCAGAGCTTTATTAATCTATATATATAAAATTGTATGTATGTATGTATGTATGTGTGTATGTTACACCATCACTCAAAAACTTGCTTATATTTTTACATACTTTTTTTTGGACTCTTTTACAAATTTCTGGCCTGTAATAATGCCTTTGAGAAAACGTATGGCAATTGACCAAGTGCAGTCGAAGGCAAAAAAATGAAACAACACCGTAGACAAGAAAATCACTATAGCTTTATTTGATTTCTTTTCATGTATAATATAAGATTGCAAAAAATAAATACCTGGGCAATGCCGGGTAATCAGCTAGTGTGTTATATATATTGATGTGTGTATGTGATCACTAGGAAACACATGGAGACATTTCAACCAAACTTGCTATGTTCCACCATCACTCGGATATGCATCCAAACATTTAAATCAAACTTGCTAAACATATGACTCATGTGAGTGCACTGCTGATCTTTGTAAATCGCTGTGGTATATGTCAGACAGTGTGCCTTTTGCTTACATACTTTTTTTGGACTCTTTTACAAATTTCTGGCCTGTAATA
>NC_092863.1:72706077-72820220 GCF_032062135.1 Pyxicephalus adspersus
GTATTGCAACTTAAAATCTATGGGACCATATATTACAGTCTGATAGTACTACCTCCTTTTTATTTACCTCCAAGTATGAAGTATCAGGGTTTATCGTAGTATAAAGTTTAGTTATTAAGGACAACTTAAGTTCTGCCTAGATGTCAGGTCTTCATTGCCTGTCCATCATAGTCTTGACTAAAATGTTAGCGTCAGAACAGCAGCATTGTTTAGCACCACCAATTAAATGCATCAACTATGGTTTTATCATAGGAAGAATGCCTCAGGGCCCATCCTGCTCATCATTCTCCCTCTTTTTCTCTTTCCCCACACAACAAAACAGGCTGCCTGGTGGTAGCAAAATGTAATGTGGACATCAACACATCTGTGGCCAACCAGCCAAAGTAATGCTCATGGCATCGAGATGTGCACAACTCTGATAGTGTACATACAACAAATTTACCAGCAGATAATTTAGAAGAATACATTTGGTGGGTCCTCAAAGAGATGTGGACCAATTACCTTTTATGTTTATTTTCCTTTGCACTTTTCCTTTTAGTAATATTAGACCCTTAACATTTAGCAAACAGAGTACTATATCAAATATCTATTGGGCTATCAACTATGGCGCTGGATTATCTTCTGCATTCTATTGGAAGATTAATAGAAATTTGTAACAAAATGTTTTTTTTCTTATTTGCACAAAAGTTTTAACGTTTCTGGCAACAATTTATGTTTAGCATTTATGTTCTCTTTTTACTAATATGTTAAATGTTTTATACCTATAAAACAATAGTAGAAGTTTGTTAAGTATCAAAACATTAAATGCACAATTCCTTCTAGTACATTCCAAACAGCTTTATTATTTCTAAAACTGTTATGTAGGATCATTTATGGAACAAACATCAATGCTTTAGCAAAAAAGAACTTTAAGGCCAATTCAAGGGAATTAACATCAAACCCTAATACTAGGTTCAGGTTTTTGTGTTAAATTAGCACACGACTGCAGAATGTTGCAATGTGCACGTCAATGCACCACAAGTGTGAACACGGCCTAAAGTAGGAGTCTAGTTTAAAATCATAAAACATACATAAGTAGTGTAGGATGGAGAGAAAGTTACCTTTAGTGAACTTAGTATTTCAAATGGTAAGTTGATTAATCAGAAAAAAAGAAAAAATACACCTATATATATATATGTGCATATATGCAAATGCTGACTTTTCAAGATTTGTAAAGCTTAGTAAGTCTTCTCACCTCCTAAACTTCTCTATTTATTCCAAATTTAATGGAAAATCCCTCTGGCCCATATGGTGACTTGGCAGAGGGTGAAGAAGGATAAGGCCATATGAAGTATTATTACAACTACCTATCCACAAATGGAATAATTTCAGATAAAGAATCATTTCTAATACATATTGACTTCATTATTTTTAACCACAACTAAAGAAGAAATATTATGAAACTGTTCTTCAATATTCAATTTTTATTGCTCAGCACTTATATCAAGTGAAGTGCTGTCTGTGCTGTCTGTTCTTGAAATGTTTGAAGTCATTAGAATAGCAAACTAGATTTGTTTTACTAAAGAAGCTGTTCACTTAAAAGAGTAAATGTTCACTTTGCTTGTGAAAAAGGCAAAGCTGTGTTCACTTGGAAAACCTACTGAGATAAAAAACAAAACAAAAAAAAACAGTATTTTTGCTATCACATCATCAGATGGTTGGCAGTTTATTACTAAGCTAAGAGCACATTGTTTTGTCAGTGTGAGCAAGCTTCACCTCTCCAGTAAACTAACCCAAAAGACTGATATACGACTTTATCTGACAAGCGTGACAATTTCTCTGTGCATAGCCAGTCAGCCAGTAGTAAGTTATACACATATAATGTAGCTGTATCCCACCCATGAAACTTGATTTTCCCAGCTAAATATTTTATTGCAAGTGACAATTCCTAAATGACATCTCGATTTGTGGTATTTCCATCTTTAGGAGCATGTGTCTCATGGAATTATCCTCCAGATAACTGTTTACTGACTTTGGTGATGTGTCGTTAAAACTTTTGACTTCTTCACTAGCTCAACAACTGATCTTCATTAGGCTTGGAGAAGTCATAAATATACCTGAACTAATTATAAAGATTCAGCTATTTTTAAAAAGGTCAATAAACGCTGCTCTAACTACTCTAACCAGAACTAAACATTTCTAACAAACTTTAGTAACTTATAACGTGCCAAACAAGATAAGGTATTGAAATAAATTTGATGTCCTCCTCATTCCTTACACACACACACACATATATATATGAACCATGTTTTCTCCTTATTTATTAATATTTCTACGCATATATCTTTCTTTCAAGTCTAATCATGAAACATGTCTCTGGTGGGGACATATCATGAAGGCTACACAAAAACCATTGCTATACCGTTTTTCTGTGAGCCCGGACAACTTGATGACCTCCTCCCTTTACCCAGGGTATCAATTCACCCATTGGAGTGGGCCTTAATTGGGATGGAGAGGCAAGGAGTACTTTAGTCCTGGACCCAGATCAGAACACTTGACTTGAAGGGGGAAGACATGGGGGAGGGGTGGGCAAGGAATGGAGCCCAGAATTTTCTAGTGGCAACTTTATCTGCAGGGAACAGCACCAGAGACTAGTGAAGAATTGCTGCAAAAGCTGCATTTTATTTTTATAAACTTTTGATATTGTTTGTATTATACTCTGGAGTCAGGCTTTTACATTTCCTTTGTGTTTTTATACATATTAGAGAAAAAAATCTACATCAGCCAAATTATTACAGCAATACACTAGAGTCGCAGAAATGTGATTAATGTTTTCTTTGACAAACAACAGCCATCATTTTGTTCAGATGGTGCAGAGTGCTCTATAACATTAAAGCAGGGTATTCTGATTGTTAAGCAATAACATAAGTGCAGATAGAAATACAGCAGTGATGGACAGGTAAATCATTCATTACAGGTAAAAAATAATAAAATGTAATCTGTCCAAAAAAGAACCCCTTTGAAACTCAAAATAACAACAAATTGATTTTTGCTTTACTTTTTTATCTTAAGGTTTATTTTTAATTTTTTGTCATCTATATATCTAGAAACGGAAAGAGAAATTTTCCCTGTCACTGAAGAAAGGCGCTTACTCCTCATTAGCAGAGCATGAAAAAAGTCAGAAGGAAGGTGCCTATGGGTTATGCTGGCTCTGATTTAGAGACTGACAACTGGAGATGATGAAGAATAACATTAACACAAAAGAAAGCTTGCGGGCAAATTGAGCAAAGACCTCGCTGTTAGGGTGAAGGTGACAACCCCATTGTTCACTTATCACCTTCCACTGGCCATCTTAGCACATTGCACCTGACATCTAATTTCCCCAGAGGATTTTGCACCCAATCTGAAATGCACGTTCAGATAATTTAGCCCAGTCACACGTGCACATGGCGAACTTATACAGGTCTATATAAGTCAGGGTTCTGAATCACTGAATGATAATGGTGTTTTTAATATTTGTTTATAATATTATTTTTTGGTATTTTTATATACTGAGCTTTACTATTTTTTAAATTATATTACACATATGCCTTTAAAAAATATGCATCAAGTATAAAAATATAAAAAAAAAACTTAAATCACCTTGTTTAATAACCTAATGCTAAAACTAAATGCATTCATTCAAAGCACCCAGTCTGAATTTACCTATTTCTTCTGTTGTACATGTATACTCCTTATAGATTAATGTAATTTTTACATTATCACATGCATTTTTTCTATTTTGACCAATGTTGGTTTTAAGTTGTTTTACAGTAAATAAAAATTATATTTTATTCTGAAATTTGTTTTGTTTAAAATACCAGTAAAAGTACATTTCTTGCACATTTTCTTCTTTTTTGATGATTTTTTCTACTTTTTTTTTAATATATATTTTATTCTTTTACCACTAATTCATTTAACTGTAAGTTTTTCAGTGGTACATATTAAAAAAAAAGTAGAAAAAATCATCAAAAAATATTAGTTAATTAGGGCTGATTATCTAAGGGGTAACATGGGGTTAATTAGAAATAAAGTTTTTTGTGCTTGTAAGTTCTCTTTAATTAGTTTAATTAGTTCTCTTTAGTTAGCTTTGGTTAGCTGCTTGTAACCTGTGCACAAACTGGTACCATGCCCCTCCCTTTCATATTCCCTAGACTTTATGCACATACTTTACAAAAGACTACATATTTTGTGTATGCATACACATGTTTTTCATTGTAATGAAAGTATGATGGGAAATAATGGTTTGGTTGTCACATGGTCACACCTAAAAAAATAGCTTTTGGTTTTTTTTTTACTTACATATGGGGGGCAAAACTGCTGACCACTTCTTCATGTTTTGTGACAAATTAAGGGTGTAGAGGTCATAAGCATTTTTGTAAGAGGTCTTTTGCATTTTACTAGTTTTTGTAAGCAGATATTTCTGGCATGTTAGTGTTTCCGTTATGTTATTGATAAAATAAAGTATGCTCCATTTTGGAGAAACATTTAAAAGTGGAAAGATGACAACAACAAAGAAGAAGACTCCAGAGCAGGTGACCTTGGTCTTCCAGATTATAAAGAATGTTAAGGCAGCATCCTTGGAATTTATATATTTGTCATATATACATGAAAGTATGTAAAGAATTCTGCCAGTGGGATTACCATGAAACATTTGCTGGATTCCCCAGTAAGTCATGTATTGTCTTCAATCTTGCTGAATCTGAGATATGTGAACAGATAAAGATCTGGTTTAATAGTCTATTTTTATCCAATAGTTGTTTCATAATGTCTCTAGTATTTATATCCATGTTTATTCATTATCTATATAAACGGGACCAGAAATATGGATGTACCAATGGTTACAGTCTGCAAAAAATCTACACATGCAGTCAGCTATAAAGCTTGAAATTATTATTGTACCAAAATATATTATCAATATGTAATCTCAGAAACAAAACCTCAGAAATGGTTATCAACTCTGTAATGACTATGGATGCCCGCCTAAAAAATTCAAAATGGTACTTTAAACCCAAACAATTTTTTGCAAAGAGGAAAAAAATGGATCTATAGGGTCCAAGGTTTTATTAAATATTTGTTTATTGCACAGCAGCAAATTACAAAGTACATAGACTGGCCACATTGGCCTATTCACCCAAATGAGTTTACAATCTAATGATAGAAATTAAACCTCCATATCTACCACCAAAATCCAGTTATTTTCTTTACTTTTGCAAATCCTTAAGTAAGTGAAAACTATTAAACCATATTCGCTAAGTAAAGTGAACATGCACTGCTTCATTGTGTATCAACTATTTAATGTATCCACTCATTTTTGCAGAGAAACATAATTGTGACCCTAGAGGAATGAAATGTAGAAATGAGAAAAAATGTTTTTTTTTAACTAAAAATGTAAGCAATCGTAAGTACTGAGAAGAATTCTGGTTGAATAGTGTACAATCTGGTTTCTGCTAAAAGTAGCAGCTACAAAGAAGAAAAAAAATTTTGTTGCCTAATATAATTAATGAAAGCAGAAAGATATTACCTTTGAGAAGACACTGGTGATTACTTACGACAATATCCAATACCGATTTATTTAGAAACTTAATGAAAATGCTTATTTTCATTAAAAAGGTGATTCTCTTCCCATAAAAATCAAAGGGAATGCAAATACAGATTAAATCAAGTTGTAGCTGCCTAGAAAAAGGTCAGATGCAGGTCTAAAGAAGGTCAATTGTCATGGGTGCGGGTATTTACACTTGTAGTGTCGGTTTGCTAGTGGAGATTACAAATTAGGACATTCAGATTATAGCATGCATTATAGCCACAGGCATTAAGGATATGTACTTTTCTGGCATTTAGACACATATTTTAGAACAAAAGCAAGGAATTTTTCTTTAGCACATAAAACTGGTTATTGTTTTTATACTGGTGACATTTTAGGAATCAGATCAGAATACCAACTAGACAAGCTTCTATAAGAAAAACTGGTAATAAATTGCAGTTTACAAACTCTCAAACTTAAACTGGATGCTCCTTAAAGCATGCTGCATTTGTTGTCCCACACTATACCTTTTACCAGCTACACATTGTTATCTGATTATGATGTCTATTATTTAAAGGTTAAATGGTACAAAATAAAGAAAGAGATTTGTGTGGTCAGTGTTCATCCAATCTCATCTATATTACAAACACACTGGCTTTTAGGTGAACCAATTTACTTAGGTTTCCGTTCAGTTATTAGGTATTGCTCTGTTAAATTTTAAAGATAAATATTACCTATAAATTATAGGAGAATATATTGTATGCCGACAATATACAAAACTATAGATATTAAAATTCAAAGTTAACTTCACCTTTGTGATATTAACTGGTATGTTGCTTCACACTGCTGGCTGATGCACCCTTTTCTAAAATTCTTTAATCTGATGACCAATGCTGTTATATAATCTGTTAACAAAACAAAACCTAAAGGTTGAATGAATGAAACTGGCATTCCAGATGTCTCTGTAGTGTGCATGCTCCATGTTCATCCTCAAGGGTAATTTGGGACTTTCAGCATGCACGTTTTAAAGTAGGATTTCTTGAATACTAAAGAGTAGAGCCTAAAAGACGAAGTACTAGCATTCTTGGCCTTTTGAAATGAGGTTGTGGCCCCATTGAGTTGCCTACATTTCTTCCCATTCCCCCTTTTTTTGTTTTATAATAAAGATACTTTTCCATAAACTAAGTTGTTTTTGTTTGGTTGTCTCTTTTTGACTAATTTCTGTTGCTGTCTTTTAGATCAGAGGTCAGGATCATACCAGAACCATTTAACCAGAAAAGCTATCAAGTCTTTGTCTCCAGGGCGGACAAACAGCATACACATACTTTGGTTAGCTGTCATCTTTTGTCAGGATGAGCTGGTACCCAAGGAACCAAACCTGCATTTTTGGGTACTTGGGGAAGCTGTTTTCAGGATCAGATGGACTGGAACTGTTGTAGAGCTTCACTACTTTTCTTTTTCAGTCCTGTTTATACTATACCAGGTAAATGTTACATCAAAGTCTATAGGAAAAGTGTTGAGCTTGAGCTTGAATGCCTGAGCTCTGGCCTAATTCTTTATAGTTTTCAGGGTTTTTGTTTGGTTGGGCTTGAAGTTAAACTGTTGAATTTTCTGGTGTTGGTTTTAAAGTCATGGTTATTCAGTACAAAGTGTTATTGCTTGTTTATTTTATAACCCCCCAAAAATACAGTGATTGTTTTCATTTGTTTTCACTTATCACTTTACATGCTTTGTGGGGGCAGCCATCTTGGTAAAGGATCATGGCTTTGTAAAAGCTGTTCAGCATTAGGGTAGGTTGGTTTAATTTTATTTTACAGGTACATTTTTCACTTACATATGTTAAATGATTTGAAAATATGTCCCTGCTCCATAGTTTAACCAGTGAAATGCTACATTTTTTAACTAGCTTAATAGACTTGATGGATTTATTTAGTTGACATATAATTCATGTTATCTTTAAAATGAAGAAATTTTATCTATGAGAGCTGAACAGGGCATGCAGTGTTTGTATTAGTAATTAGCGGTTACATACTCCATTTTTTGCACCAGGGGCCTGTGGCCTTTAACATGAACTAGTATGAAATATTTCCACATATAGTATCATTGATTTTATATGGGATTGTATTGTATTAATTATCAACAAGATTCATCAAAGGCCACCCCCCCCCTCTCTTTTTTACAGAATGCCTGCTCCATGTTATGTGCAGCTGCTCAGCAAATAACACTTGCATAGCTTAAGTTGCCATCAGCTGCTACCATCTAAAAGCACATGGCTTCACCCCAGCTGGAAATCTGTGAGTGATCAAACTTCCATGGTTTGAAAATACTAAACACTTGAAGGCAGCACAAGTTATCTCAGGCACTTTCAAAGCTTGGTATATAGTTGGGTTGAAGAAAGACATATGTCCAAAAAAGGACCTTGTGTCCTCAGAAACCCTATTGGAATTAGAGGTGGGTAAATGGTGTAAAGCATTTCTTAATATTTTTAAAAGAAAGAAAATTTTTTGTTGCTCTCCAATGGTAATTTAATATTTTCTACTCTGTACTTTTAGGGCTTGAAGTGGGGCTTTTTATTTCTCTCCCCTTGGAAGTTTTGCTGCTTTACAGGTGTTTATTAATACCTATTAAATAAATAAATAAATATATATATATATATATATATAAATATATACATATTTTTTATTTTTTTTTTAACTAGGCTTTAAGAAGCGCCAAAAAATGTCCATACAGGCAGTTGCAGTTGAAGAAGTAACTCCTGTGTTTTTTTGTTTTTTTTTTACTGCAGATCTGAACAAATCTTTATAGGCAGTATATAAAAGTAGTAGAGAGGATATCAAGGTATTGATTGTATAACTGTTATTGTGTAGAATACAAAATTAAATTAAATCCCAGAGCAGTTTCGAATACATACACCACTGTTTTATTTTTACTCTCTTTTTTTTTATACTTTTAGTGTTTTTTTTCTAATATTTGTTTTACAATGGTGGTCAACTCACTTGACATAGACATCCTCAAGTCTGTCCCTTGACATCAACAAAGGGTCGCACATAACATGCAGTGGATGAAATGCTACAGAAAGCTATCAGAGACATAATATAGGAGTTGTTAAAGATTGGGAGCACGCTTCAGGAGATAATCATAAATTGAAGACACATAACATGACTGCTGGAGAATAATCCATTTACAGCCCTTTTACAAATCAGTGCTTCCCCATTTGTATTACCTAGAGCTCACCAAAATTATTTCTTCCCAGCAGATCCATTATATACATATACAAAGCAAAAGGATGAACAGTGCAGGAAAACATAATAGTGTAATAAATTGAGGTTCTGCAAGGGCTGGACAGAAAGTGTCAGAAGAACCATATGTGGCTCCTGGGTAGCAGGTTGAGCACAGTCAATGGTGGATGTTGCCAAGTTGTTGCCCACTGCACACATTCCAATTCTTAAGCTTCACACCCATGTAAAATTATTGTCACTCAGGATAAATGGTCATGATCATTGTTCGTCAATCTGCTGTTATGAATTGATGAATAGCTGATTTAAACCTTTTAAACTGAATAGCACTGTATGCACAGCACTCTTTCATTCACCCGTCACTGGAAATTAACACAAAAGATCTTTCTTGCAACAATCATCATGTCAATCTGAAATATGTATGTGGCTTTATGCTGGGGTTTCTAATTGGAAATACCAGCATGACCTGCAAAAACACCTATGGAAGCAATTCATATTAAATTTTTAATTGGAAAAAAACATTTAATGCAAATAATGAAATATAACATTGGTCAGAATTCATTTTGACTTCCCTTTCAGGCAAAGTTTGCTATGTTGACTAGAAAAATGTTATGACATAGTGAGCTTCATTCAGGAAAATAAAAATAAAAAAAGAGTTTTCAGCCTACATATGCCTACAGACAGTTTTGTTATTATAATTGTCAGATACAATTACATAAAAAAATGAAACATACTTTTTTTTATGTTTGCCAGCTTATAATTAATACAGAGCATGGTATGCATTACAACAGTGTACCAAGTATAAGACCTATTTGTTCTGAAATAATTTTCTAAATTATATAGGAAAGTCATTTACTCACAGACCTATTATAAACTTACTAACTTGCTAATTTTAGCCTGGACAATTACGCATCAATGACTCCTGGGCAGGAAATAAAAAGGAAAGCACCTAGACTCTATTTTTAAAATGTTTTGAATATAATTGTAAAATTACAATTTAAAGACACAAATTACATTTCCTATATTCTGAGAGTAAATGTTACATATTTTATACCTAACCTGTAATCCTCAAAAACTGTACCCACATTTTAATAACTTTAAATTGCCACAATTTAAGTGGGTATATGAAATGCCACATACTATAAATCATAATTCAGCCACCCCCCAGTGGCTGAATGGGGGCTGAAAAACCTCCCTGGCATAAAAACCACAGCTGCCCACACATGTGCACACCTGCTCCGACTTAAATCATTTTTCTTAACCACGTTATTGAAGGGGGAAGTCAATTACATTTCTTGAATTTTATTTAATCTGTACCACATGCCTAATTCATATGTTAGGATTTAGAATTTGGATATACAGTCAAAGTATGTACGACAATGGTGGCCTGCTGGCCTTCAGCATCTTATATCGAGGAGGAATAAACAGAATAACACTAAATACTATTCTTTTCTATTAGATATTTTATTTTCATTGGTACAGCTTTCTACAAGAGTGCCTGCTTTCCAAAATGTATCCAGCTATCATTGGTTCAGAGTTCTGTCTCTTCGCTCACTGTGATCGAACAAATGTAGGGACTAGACAGAGGGTAAAATGTGGCCATTTGAGCTCCTATACACATACTGTATATTTTAACACAAAGATCCATCAGTTTAAAACCATACTACAAGGAACACCAGACGGGCAGCTAAACACAATAAGTCTGATTTATTAAAGCTCTCCAAAGCTGGAAAGGATACATTTTCATCAGTGATGCTGGATGATCCAACAAACCTCTAATGAATCTGGTCCAGGATTGAAAAAATTTGCTAGCAAATGACTTTTGGGAAGTCACTTTAATAAATCAGGCCTATTGATACAAGATACAAAATACATTGTCTACTTGAAGGGAGTTGTCCACCTATTAACCAACAAAGCCATGCTGGAGAAAAGTAATGGCATGTTTCTTTTTAGCACAAGGACACTGCGCCTGTTGACCTCTTTGTTCTGCTTTTCAGTTTTACCGTTTAAGACAGGCATGGGCAAACTATGGCCCAAGAGGGATGTTTCTCTGACCCTGGACGGTGCCACCCAGGCAGGGTCAGGAGAAGGATCTCACTGGGGGGGGCGACGCACCGGCCAGAGTCACGGATCACACCCCCCAGATCTGAGCCTGCGATGGGAGAGTGGGCGGGCTGTGTCCCTGCACACAACCCATCCACTCTACCATCGCAGGCCCTTATCTGCAATGGGAGAGTGGGGGGGAGTATGCCATCGTGATGTCACGTTCAGTGGCATCATGATGGCATAACCCTGCCCACTCTCCCATCGGCCCGGCCCCTCTGTCAAATTTTTTTTCAGATTGTGGCTCCTGAGTCAAAAAGTTTGCCTCCTCTGGTTTAAGATCTGCTGTATATGGGATTGCAACAGACTTACAGCAAGTCAAATCCAGGTACCACTGCTATTAAAATACACCTAAGGATTCCATAAAGCTGCATCCTATGATTCTATCTTGAAGTTGATCAAACTTAAATATGTATATAGAATGATATGCCAATAAATATTTTATTTACACCAAGGTGGGCATTGTTCTTGGTGTTCTTGATTGACAGGTCAAACTGGAATTGTCTTTAATGTTTTTGCTTTGTGCACCACATCTTTCGGTTCAGATATACTTTGATTTCACAACTCTGCTATGATAAAAATGTATATATAACTATACATCCAATAACTTTTTATTACATTTTAATTTCATACATAAAACTCATGAATTACTGTTATTTTCTCTTTAGTTTTTAATTGACACCTTACAATAATCAATACTGAAACTAAATGTCCTCTTTTAAAAAAAAACATGGAATAGTTGCCCCTTCTTATGCTACCTGCTCCTCATATGAAAGCACCCACAGATAATACATATATTTCGAGAATTGATAATTTCCTAGTTCAACACCATGAAATGGATCAGAACAAAGTGGTGAAGTGGGTTCTGCTGGATTGAACCACAGAGTGCAGTGGAGGAAAAAGAACTTGACATAAAAAATTAAGGTTTCTGAAATATCCTAATCTGTTTTATCACTACAGGAGCAATCATCGGTGCACTTACAGCAGGAAAGGTGAACATTCTATTTTTGTTTTTTGTAAGGGGACATTTATTTTAAATACACATTCACTTTAATGTGAATAACAATTTCATGCTGACTAACAACTTGATCTTGACTAGTTTTTAGCCGGCTTGGAAAGTAGATTGACTGTGCACAGGTAGAAAAACTGGCATTCACACAAACTTCTATAAGGTGTAGTAAAAAATGACATCACAGGTGGATAACCTCCATCACCCATCGCAAAAACGTTTTACCTGGAATACTCTAACGAAGAGAATCAGCAATTTAGTATTGCACACAGCAATAATGTTACTAGCCTAGCTCATCGCATGTTTATATCTTCATTAGTGTTTAAGGAAAGGTCATTTACAGAAAGTGACCATGGTTTAATAACCAGTATATTTGTGAGAAAACTGGTGGTGGAGGAGATACGTCACTATTTAAGGCTGATTTCAAGCCTGGTGAAGGTCACTGCTGCCAGCGTCTCTCCAAGCTTTTTCAAGTTTGAAATGTCTTGCTAGGACTAAGACTACAACTGAGATAAAAGTAAGGAAACAAATAACATAAATATTCTCTGGCTGAATTCATTTTACAAGTGGAACCCTGAAGGTTAACACTTGCAAATGAGTATCCCTAATTTAAGTAGGGAATTCTTATCGCTGAGAATATGTCAATATATTTTACAACAAATAGCACTGATTTTTTTTTAGTTTGTTTCAATAAAAAGTGTAATTTTAAAAAGTGGACAAATAGCACTTTATTTTACATAATTATGACTACATTTTGCTTTTTGCCTGAAGCTTTCTCAACAATAGGTGGCTGTCAGGTTCTCAGCTAATGCTAACACAATTTTCAGTAACTCAAATTTTGCCAAGATATGAGCTACACATCCCTAAATGAACCTTAGTTAAAGAATATGATCATTAACATTATCACAACTTTATTTTTTTCCAACCTGATTATTCAAAAAACATTTTAATTCATATGATGAAAGCACATATTAAAAGTAAAAACTTTTAACAGTTTTTCTTTTTTTCCTTATAATTTAGCCAATGACTTTCTGGTTTTGAGTGCCTTGCATATACATAATTAAGATGATTTTTAAATACTGATTATTTTTTTTAATATTCAGCTATAATTATTTTTTCTCCTACATTTAGCACATGTTCTTTTGTAATTTCTGAGTCCAATGACTATAATGCATAATTTAAATAAATGAAATTGCACTGGCTAGCCTGCTATGCTTGGTAGATTGCACATATTGCAGTTTCTTGCTATATGCTGTATTTAGCAGAGGTAAAATAAGGTATGGTGTGGTTTGCAATAAAAATGAAAACCATGCAAGTTCCTCACCGTGTGGTTAATAGCACCGGGATTGTAATTATTTGCAGTTGTATTTGGCTTCCTTCTGTACAGGTGTAAATTGACATTTTGGTCATGAGAATGTAGTATGAGGGGGCCACACAGATTAGACCACCCACACTGTCGTCTTGATTTCAGACTGGTGGCAGCAAATACCTTCCGAAGAAGAGAATGCAAAACTTCAGGTTAAGGTTGTATTCATATACAGTTTCCTCTTGGGTTTCACTTTTCTTTTTTATTCTGCTCTTTATTTTGACATTGAAACTACACATAGAAACATAATTTGGCTAATGTACCATTTACAGCAGTTTAGAATGCTATATCGAAAGTCATCTAGAAGTTCCATTACTATAAGAAAATCAGAGATCACAGAAATCCATTCTTGTACAAAGTAACTGAACTCATAGCATCATATCACTGAACTCCACTGCTGAAAAAGTACCCATAATAAGAATAGGAGGAATAACTGACTATACAATCCTATTGTGCTTTCAGACGTTGTGTTGCCAGTTGTGAGATAAAATAATCAAATAAATTTCACCTTAAATATTGTGCTATTTGTATGTTTTATGATCCTAAAATTTGAAAGATGAATATGAGCAGTTAACTTGGTTCAATGTAACAGGACCTAAATGTTTTTGTGTACAACAAGACACAATGGATAAAAAAATGCTGCATACAAATAACACAATCACTTTACACTGCATAGACCATAATTCTTAGGGCTTTTATAGAATGTCAGGTATGTTATAGATTATAAGGGTTGCTGTATATATCTAATTTATTTACGTTGGACAATTAATTTCAGCATCTGCACAATGAAAAGATCTTTTGTCTTCATATGGAAAAAAAAAACAATAATTTGTTTTCACTCCTTTATAGCTTTGTCATTTCTTAATGGCTCTGTTATTGCAAGCATTGCTCCTAAAGACATGTGAAAAAATACTCTTTGAGTGGTCATTCTCAGTCTTGGGTGGTTGGTTTACCATTACCCTAATATAAAATAAACCATACAGCTCTCAACTCATCAATAATTTTATTCCATGAGGACGTCATTCCTACCTGTCTTGTCTCCAAAAGCCCCCGGGTCCTGCCTCAGATTCAAGAGAACCCACAAGGCTCCTGGTGACTGGTTTATTATAGCTATCAAAGGCTGGAGAGGATACACTTTGATCAGTGAACCTGGGTAATCCCACAAACCTGAAATGGATCTGGTCCAGGATTCATAACATTTGCTAGCTCTTCTTTGAAGAAATCCATTCCAGGTTTGCTGGATCACCAAGCTTCTCTGAGGAAAGTGTATCCTCTCCAGCCATGGAGAGCTTTACTTAATCAGGCCCAAAGTTTTAACATTTAGGATTAAAAAATACATAGTAATACATAGTAGTTAATATAGACATTCCAGGTACTGCATAATATATGCTTACAGCAGTATTACAGAAAGTAGGTTCTGTATGAACATGTGGTCTGTGCTGTGGCTGTACTGTTGGTTAACTGTCTCGGCTATGGTTGGCCACCCAACTTGTTTTTTTATCTAAAAGGTTAGTTTAGTGGAAGAAGAAATCTACAGACCTGTTTGTTGTGTGTATTAACAGCTCACATACAAGAAAATCTAGGTATTGCTTCAATCCTCATTATACACCGTATACAAGTAATGTGGAAAGTAATTTGTAAAGCTTTTCATACAGAATACAATTGAGTAGGTTTTTAAAGAATAGTTTAAGTTGCTAGAACTTTAAATCATTATTAAAAGGAATATCAAAGTTCATTAGACAAAAATAGGAATGAAGAATAAAAAAAAAGTTATCTGCTGAGAAATTTAAGTGTTACAAAAAACAGAATTAGAAGTGATAATTAAATAATTTCCACTGTGAAAAAGAGAGCTCACTAACAGTTGGACATGGTGTGAACAGACATATACACAATTCAAGCCAGGTTCCAAGGATCCCATTGATGGTTTTAGTGCTCATCATGTGTTTTCATAAAGATATATATTTATTGATGTCAAATTATACAATAAAATAAATGAAGACTATAAAGATAGAAAAGGTAAATAAATAACATAAATAGTTATTGTAACTCACTTCAGTTTTGGTTGAGAAATATTTATTAAATGTTGCTGAAAATGTTGTGACAACACTGAATACTTTTTTTTTATGTTCTTACAATGTTGATATGTAAGACCTAACAGCCAAGGTACAGTACAGCACATGTTTGTAAATCTGTGATCCGTCTAATCTGGATTTTAATGGCAAGTAATTGCATTAACCCAAAAAGCCCTGCTAGGAGGATAATGCTTATTGAAAGTCACATTATGTTGGGTTACACAAACTGAATTGCTATTGACATTTGAAAGCAAATAAACACAGCAGAACATCAATCAACAACAGTAAGTCATTACTCAACTTAGATAAGTTTATCTATAGAGCAACAACTGGTCTGTACCAATACTATTACTTGCAATTAACATTTTGGCATATTTAGGGCCTCTATTGACGGGTGTTCTGTCCTTCCTTCGTGTTATCCTGTGTAGAGCTTGACATGCAGCTAAACCCTTCTATCCTCCAATAAACCAGACCGAATAAATGACACTTTTTTGAAAAGGACAGGGTGGAGTTACCCAGGAAAATAAAAAAAGAAATACTGAAAGAATTCATACCAAAAAGCAATAAAACACTGTATGTTTTCTTTGCTGGTAGAATAGGAAATTGGTGAATGGGGATGGGTGTCCAAAACTTACTATTGATGCTGATATTAAAGAGAAGACCGGTTTTCTCTGTATGTAACGGTGGCTGGGTTTCTACATGCTTCTTCCTTTGAGGAGTTCTAGGAAGTACAGAAGCATAGTAGAGTCAAAACACTGCTACACAAATTTATGGAATCATATATGGTAGTGTAATTTGGTCATTAGGTGGGGCCTAGATCAAAGTTAGGGAACAACAACAGCAAAAATATTCAATAACTTGTCGTATTCTGCACATACCGTGTTTCCCCGAAAATAAGACAGTGTCTTATATTTATTTTACCTCTGAAAATCTCATTAGGGCTTATTTTCAGGGGATGTCTTATTTTTCTCACAAAAAAATCTATATTTATTCATGTACAAAAATCTGTATTTACCAAAACCTGCAACCAATATTACTATAGAAAGATACCTCTGTGTTACCTGTGACCTGTCAAAATCACAGATTTCTTCTGTTATATACAAGAAGTCATGAATAGGAATTGACATAAATGAGTAATGAAAAAAAACACAGCTTCATAAGCAAACAAGTGCAACATAACATGAAAATGTGCTGACAATTAACATGTGACTCATAGAGTTACATGCTAAATCTGAGTAAAAGCAAAAAAAAAAAGAAAATCAATTAATAAATATGCATTGCTGCTAATGAATAAAATACCAGCAAGGACCTTTTGAAAAGAGAATCCACCAACCTCTTAGTGCTAGTGTCACACCAGAGTACTGTAGGTTAATTAACCCTGCGATTTCTTCACCCCTTGCTCCAGTGCTTTTGAAATCTCCTGCTCTCTCTCTCTCTGCTCCCTCCTTCCTCTTGGTATCCCTCCGTGTACCATGTGACCACACCCTCCGAAGAAGCCAATAGGGCTTACTTTCGGGAGAGGGCTTATATTTCAAGCTTGCTCGAAAACAGCCAAAAATCCTGCTAGGGCTTACTTTCGGGGGTGTCTTATTTTCGGGGAAACACGGTACTCCCCAAAATGTGTATTGCAAGTACCCAGTGCATGCCCTGTCATTCCTAACTGCTTTTCCCACTCTTGCCAGCACTTTCTGGTAATTCCAGATTCACAAAATGATAGCTACTGTAAAGGTTGCCACTTAAAAAAATAAATAAATGGGCTGCCTGATGGAATGTATATAAATACTGTTCAGATACAAGACACGAAGATACAAAGTAGCATTGTTACTTTTGTAACTATTCTTTTCTATTTATATGCAGATGAAATGAGTGAACTTCATTCTTCATATCTGCCAATAGGAACACTGTCCACTTTTTTCCTTCCCTAATGAAGAAAAACAAATGATGGGTATTTCACACTAAAATGGTACTTTTATTGAACTGAGATGAAGATTTATTCAAGCTCTTCAAGGCTGGAGAGGATACACTGTCTTCAGTGAAGCTGGGTAATTCAGCAAACCTGGAATGGATCTGGTCCAGGATGAAAACATTTGCTAACAAATAGGCCATCACTTTTAAGAAGTTTGTTTCAGGTTTGCTGGATCACCCAGCTTCACTGATGAAAGTGTATCCTGTTCAGCCTTAGAGAGCTTTAATAAGTCAGGCTCATAGAGTGTGAACACAGCAACACATTTTAAACAGAAACTGTTCTTTTTCAAGTTTGTAAATATTGTTCTGTAAGCCTGGCAGCTGGGATGGGCAAACTTACTGATTTCTGATTCAATGAAAATGTCAAGGTTTATGGTGAAAATGTCGATATTTCCTTGAAAATGTTGTTTTCATTGATGGTTGAATACCTTCAGAACTCTTTAGTGAATACTTGTTTTAAGGACGCTAAGAAATTATTAATGCAACTGAACCAGTATGTCAGCCAAGCAACTAGCGTTTGTATCAGATTAGCAATTAGAGCTTACATAATACTTGTGTTTATTTCCATGATTATTGCACTTATGTAATAAATAACCATACTTGTGATATGTTTGACATGCATTATAGTATAACATACAGGTGAAAGCATATATTCCAAAACTGGCATTTATGTAATCCCACTTAACCGTATACCTATGCAATCAAGATTCTATAGTATATTATAATAAATAATATAAGACTAATTGTTCATTTAATTACAGTCTAAAAGATGTACAGATATGTTTTTCATGTGGAACATATTAATATTCACGATTTTCTGCCGGCTAACTTGAAATGTTCTTAATAACACAAGGCAATCAATGCACTTGTGTGTTCCTGTCTTCTGTAATGTGAATGTAACGCTGCATGCTGTCCTGTGGGCTGTCATCCAGACATGCAGGCATGTATTTTTAATAAATCCTTTTATTTTAACCCTTTGGAATTTTTTATCACATAGATATTAGGACTAAATGTAATTTGCTACAAATGTGTCAAACTTGCATGCACCAAGGAAGCAGTAAAAGATTACAATACTTAAAATTGTCCACAAGTGACACTTTAAAAACCTTTATGGCTTTTCAGTTTAGTGATAACCCTAAATAATCGCTTTAAAATAACTCCTTTCATATTGGCATTGATAGCGATAATGAATATGTGTTACTTGATCGCTATTTAAGTACAAATATGCATCCTAGGTGAGCATATATGGGTTTATGAGGAGGGGGTCATTTATTTCTTTGTTTTCTTATTTTTAATAGATTTTAATATTTAAAAAACTCTATTTTTCAAAAAAAGATAGTTTAACCTTCCTAGAGGTAACCCAGAGTGTGATTCGGGGTAGAAAAAAGTTGCTAAAAGTGGTAACCCTGAGTCACACTCGGGGTATGTAAACCTATGGGAAGGTTAGTAAATAGAGCGCTTACCTAATCCGCCGGCATCCCGTGACGTCCATCGCCGCAATCTCTGTCTTCTTCCTTCTTCCTCCGTCCGGCTTCTGCACATGATGAGTCACCGGGTCACATGAGTTCCCGGTGACATCGGTTTGTGTGTACGTTGCCAGCGGGGCAGGGCGGGAAATTCAAAATTCATTTGTATTGCATTCAATACAAAATAACTTTATTGAATGCAATACATTGGATTTATATGTGTAAAAGCAGTACATTGTTTTCAAGAATATTTATTTTACAGTATGTATATTAGTATGAGTATAATGTGTATTTTTTTTTTTAAATTTAAAAAAATTAAAACTTTTTTTAAATATATAAATTTTTAGTTTATTCAATGTATTATTTTTACATGATTTTGGGTTTCAAACTTTATTATACTCATACTATTATATTTTTACTGTAAAATAAATTTTCATGAAAAACAATGTACTGCCTTTAGACAGAGGGGAGGTAAAGGGCTGACAAATGACAGCTTCTCGTTTATAACAGTAGACCCCAAATATCTTGCCCACATTTTACCCCAGCAAATACTGTGTGATGTACTCCTTTTTTGGACAGATGCATAAGGGTGTGAAAACTTGGAACTATATAGAAGCATTCCAAGGGGTCAGGTTCTCTTTAATGAGACATCCAGTGTCTGTTAGAGTTCTGATGTTTTCCATGTCCTCTACCCTAGGAGAGTAAAAACTGTGCTCAGCCTGCCTTTTTCCTTGGCAATGGTTTGGCAGCATTGAAGCAGGCATTGTTCAGAGCTTAGCACTGCAAGGCTCACTCCACAAACAGGAGGTGGTCAGATAGTTTTGCTTGGAGTTGATTCTGACTCAGATCATTTCTATTCTTGCCTTGGAGCGAAACTCGAAATACAAACTAAAATTTTGAGTTCAGATATCTTACATGGGCAAAAGCTCCCCCACTCTGGACCATCCAAAGATAGTCTGCTGCATTGGTACACCTGTCCCTCTCTTTTACAGAGAACAACAGCTGATATCAGGAATTATTTAAGTTCATTCCTCAATAAAAGCAATGCATGGCCAGCCAAGGTGCCTTTTTCTGTTGTTAAGGGACAAAGCTTGGAATCAATTCAAGCCATCCCCGCACTCAATGCAACAAACATGTAATCCATAATGTGTCCACTTTCCTGAAATCTGCTGTGTATTCAGATTCATGGTCCACAGAAGATACCTCAAATAGTGGCTACAGATAGGATGATATGCCTTTCAATGCCCATCGTGTGAATGTTTTGCTTTGCACTCATACATTGGGATCTGTTATTACCCAGCAGAGTCAGGAGGATGAACTACTTGGTTGGCGCCTCTTCTAATTCTGCTTATTCTTTACAAGAGTCCACTGACAGAAAAACAATAAATCTGTTGTATTCTTCCAAATGACATGTGGAAATTCAAGTACTGCCATGCATTCTCCATCTAATCAGTCTGGGTGGCACACTGTGGGTGAAATGCTTTGCAGACCCAGCAGTAGTAGTAGGGACAGTAGTAGTGACCTTGTTGACATAATGCTCATAATATGTGAGCTAACAGGAAGGTATGAAGGCAGATGTTAGAAAATCAGGTATGGCACATTGAATCTTCCTATATGGCAGGTCACAAAATGCCACCAAATGGAACACAATTATTTATTATGGGAAGTCAAAGAGAGTTTTTAGTGCAGTAGGTGTGATTGTTGCTCTAAAACAGTCACCAGTGTAGAGCAATAAATTTTCATTAAGAGCGATCAATCCTGGCTTAGTAAACAGTTTTTGGAAACCTATTCCTGATGTAAAGGAGTTATTGCACCACCATTACCAACAACAACCCTCGCACTACAACACCATCAGCACAATTAGAGGTGAGCCAATCAGAAAATAGATTTAGACTGCTACTATGGTATTATTATTATTATTATTATTATTATTAATAATAATATTAATAATAATAATAATAAACAGTATTTATAAAGTATTTATAAAGCGCCAACATTTTACGCAGCGCTGTACAGGGGTTTCACATGACAGACGAATACAGACAGTGACACAGGAGGAGAGGACTTACAATCTAAAGGTTATAATATGAGATAACAGGTAAATGCTGGGAAAGACGAAGATGGCGGCAAAAAAACTTGATATGTTTAAAAGAGCTGTCCACAATGAAACATGATGCCAAACATACTAAAAATGTTTAGGTGTTTATTTGAGGCTTTATTTGAGGCTCATCTTTAGATTCTAAAATGCCCCAGAAATAAGGTCACTTGTTATGAGTAAGGGCAATGTATTTTCATTGACCTCGTGCCCCAAATGAGCTCTGACCAAACCTAGCGTTGTCATTGTATAACATTTTTCACATGAGTTTGTCATAATTACACTGATAAAGGATTATACAAACAAATACTGTTTTTGCGTAGCATGCATTGTTCCCATTCTATCTCAGATAAATTGTTCAATGAAAAACAAATTGTTGGAATTAAACTTTGTGAAAGAAAAACAAAGTAATGACGATTGCAGAGAAGGCAATTGTTTTGATTATATCATAACCATGTATTAAAGTGGGGTTGTGACATATGCAAATAAGGCTTATTCATAGGCATAAAAATATATTGTAAATGATGCTTTCCTGATCCCTTCAGAAATGCTCTTCTGTGCAAAGAGAAAAAAACATGGGGGAATGTGATTATTCTGCAGGCACAGCTGCATCTTGTTCTGCAAATCGAGAGCTTCAGCTGGTGACAAGGAAGTATGGAACTTGACACCTCTGCTGGCATTATTCCAAAACTCTAGAATGTTGTAGTCAGCCTGTGGCATGTGATACATATCATAATTGTTGATAACATGTAATTAGGACAATCTAAGCTTGCTTTAATGAATGCAATAAGCTACACTAAAAAGCGTGACGATAGTTGGATGGGTTTTGTTAGTCTTGGAGATCTAAGCTGTAAAATTACTTTTTCTAAATTGTGTAAAATGGAATAAAAACTGGAGATTTTATTGAGATTTTAAATCACATAACGGTGTCTTCCTGTGTAACTATTGATGGACAATAAATAAATACAAATCTATAAATGATAACTAGTTAAGTGTCCTGCACATGTCAGAGAAGCATTCACATTCATATACAACCAATCACAATCAAAGGCAATAATTCACCTGCCTGAGTTACAGGGTAACATCATCCAAATAATTATGACATAATTGTATGACAGTGTGACAGCACTACAGAGTGGTGAACAGGGGTGTAGTGGGGCGGCCACACGTGTTCTGACCACTGTCAGCTGAAAGTGAGGGAAAATCTAAATTTTAGGGTTGCCACTAAAACATCATAGAGATGAACTGCTGCTCTTCATATGACAGCAAGATGTGTGGTCTTGTATCTTGTAGTTTTCTGCGGGCAGTCTTAAAGCAGAACTAAAGATTTACATTAAAACTTTGTGACCAAGCATGGCTTTATTGCAGGAAAGACAGACAATGTCCCTTCTGCAAAAAAAATTCTTACCTGCCTGATCCCTCCTTGGAACTCTCAACTGCATGGGCAGCTCAGCGATGGTTGGCAGGATACCCGAGTATCACCCATGGTTGCCAAAACTGAATGAACTCCTGCATGCCTGTGCCCAGCCAATCAGGATGGCTGAAGATTGCACCTAGAAAGAGAAGAAATAAGAAGATGGTGGTACCCTGTAATGGAACAGGGACAGATGAGTATAGCGGGGTGTAGTTCTGCTTTAGGAGCGTGGACTTGTCTCAATGGCTTTTTCAATGTCTCAGGAGATACATACTACATGATGAATGGTATTTAGTTTCTTTAGAGTATTTCATCAAACATTCATCTTCCGCACTCTGTAACTACATGACTAAAGTGGTTGTATTGTATTCTTGGTCCTAAAGCTGGAGTTTGTGGAAATGCCTGGAAAAAGCACTAGATCTAAAAGACTAATTACCAGTATTTTTGTGATCATCTTACAGCCAGCCTTTTCCTTTTACTAAGTTACCATGTCTTGTTCTGCACCATGTCTCAGTGTGGAGGAAGCCATCTTGGTTGAGACAGGGCTTTGCTTCCTCGTGTCAGCAAGGAGAACAGTGTGCAACACAGCAGTGTCATCACCTCTCTTGACATCTCTTGACATTACCATAGTAGAATTGATATTACACAAAGTTCTGTGCACACCAGGATGCCTAGACACAATCACAAGCTAATTCAAGACAAAAGGTCAGAGTATTGCTTAGGCATAACCAAGTTTTAATATTCACTATAACTACAAAATCTTAATTTTTCTGATTTCAGGTCGACTTTTACCAAACCTGTGCCTTGCTCATGCAGTAAAAAAACAAAATGTTTGCTAGGGGTGCCCCAGCCATTGACAACTTCAGGTAGGTTCACTTTCAAGTTTTTGGTCCATTTAGTCCCATCGTGGTTCAGCACATTGTGTAGGATTTGTATGCATTCACTGCTAGTAAAGCAAGGTCAGAATGAGACTGGTTTAATGTTCACTCTGGGGTTACATTGTATGGATATGTGGAACCAAAGATCTCAGTAACTAGAAGGAGAAATGTGTATTTGCTGACTTCATGTGAGCTGACTTCGGGTTCCATTAGTTTCTGTTGCTATAATGCCTGACTTCCAGCAGCAAATGCTTACCTTTCCTATGCTCTCCGCTGTTTCTTTTAGCTAATAGGAGTGAGGAACATATGGAGAAGCATATGTGATGGCACTGCTTGGCACAGTTGTCACATGGTGATGGGGGAGACAGTTCCCAGTTCTGGGTAAGCTCCAAACAACTTGTAGCCTTAATGAAGCTTCCTTCTCCAGTTCCTGGCAGATAAATAGAGCAGAAGAGACTTTGAAGAAAACATGTTGCTTAGCCTTGCATGTGGAAAAAACAGTCTCCCATTAAAGTGTACATCAATACATGCAAAAATTGTACCAAAGCTGCAGACCATTACTATAGATTTTAAACATAGCGGAGAAAAAAACTATATGGTCTACATAATCATGGAACGTTAATTAGACATGTCGCAAAGAATCCACATTCACTTATGTGATCTTCATATTGATATTTAAAAAAAATGGCATAAGCTATGTTATCGCAAGGACTGAGAAAACCTAAATGTTTTAGATGTCAATTCATTTTAAAAGATGCTCTATGAGGGGTGGTTTCAGGATCCCTAAGGAAAACAACCACATCCAAATTTAGAAACAAGAATTCTATTTTTTTTCAATGGTCAATTAAAGTAAATATTTTAGCTGCACATTTCCAACTAGTTTTGAAACATAGCCAATGGCTCCCTGCTTTCTGCACAGACTAAGGAATATTTACCATAGACAAGTATATGATGTGGTCAGATTCATATTAAAATAAGTATAATTAGTTGTATATAGTATGTTTATAATGCATATTTTGTATACAGGAGGATAAAATACAAGAGCTGCCACTACTATGTTTTACCTGTCTACAATTTATTACTTTGGTGTAACTAGCTTGGTTCTGCCTTACCTAACCAGTCACCAACCCGGAGTATATAAGAGAAAAGCCCGGGCTTTTTACATTTCACTACCTAAAAGTTAAAATGGTAAACTATTTTAAAATATTTAATGAAAACAATTATATTGATGTTCAGTTTAATTTTTCTAATTACACTAAAAATTAGAATAACATTTTAGGAGGGTATATCCTTTTGTGACATGTTTTAGCTGTCTCCTTTTGAATTTGAATGACAGATTAAATCTGATCCAATTAGTTAAACTGCCAAGTGCTCTTAGGCTATTTATGCATGGGCGCTGAATGTTGAAGTGCACCCATCACCGTTATAAAAATGTCGTCATTCCTTCAAGTATTCTGCATGTTCCTTGGCAAGAGCAGATTTAAAAGAGACAATACAAACAGAAAAAAACTAAAGCATCAGTGTTTATACATGCTACCCTGAATATTCATAAATATCAAACTTTTCTTCAGGCATTGTCAGTATATAGCGTGATGGCAAATAAGCGTAAGTACCACCATTTATACAGATTAAGGGGAACCTAAATAAGGAACTAATTACTAAATAAGGAACTAAAGACCTAAATAGGGAAATAAAGTCTGTAAGGATATATTGCTGGAAGGTAGGCTTTTATTACTGAGACTCCTCTTCTGCCCGCCGGCAATGTTTCTTCTGAATGTACACTGAGCCTGTCTTACTCTACAGCTTTGTGTGCATTTTCCATATGCCCTTGGTGCCAAGAGACTTAACTTCTGTGCATATGCACAAAACGTACCTATGTTCTGGACTCTCAAGATTGCTGAACCTAAAAGAAGACCAGTGTGTGATGAGCAGGATCACTGCCATTGTATCATTGGAAGGGGGTGTCATGCATAGTGTTATATTATTGCAAAATCCCAGGGCAAAAACTGTAAGTGTATATTCCAGGGCGGCAAAAGGGTAGAGCAATATGAATACAATGAGAATACAGTTAATAAAACAATGTACACAGCTAGTGTGTGTATATAATATTCATATATATATATATATTTAAATTCTTTTATGCTGTATGTATTAAATTAGCTTGATATGTGCACCAAGTTGACAAAATGTGTGTCCTTTTCCCAATACAGAGGGTTTCAGGAATTACTGCTGGACTACAATATATTATTATACGGATGCATATTTTGTGTGTTGTTTTCTGAATTCTTGGAGGTTTAGGAAGCAGTAAGGGTCATGAGTGCTGAGGGGTTTGGGTTTTTATGAGCTGCCAACATTACTATGTCTGTGACAAGGCAGAGAACCGCATTCAGTACCCTCATTCCCCCTACAAATAATACACCCCAGCATTGATTAAATGGCCCATAGGGCTTTTTTTACAAACCTAAATAGTTTTAAATAACATACAAATATATATTAACACAAAATATCCAATAATACTAAACTATAGGACCTAACATCAATAATAGTGAAACAACACCTTTTTCTAACCTTCTACCCATTTTAACACTTTGGCTACCGGTCCTTGAAGGCTCCCCTTTTACTACCTCTCCCCCCTTATTGGGTCTGCACCACTGTGATATATATGCTCCTAGCCGCATCCACCCAGCTAGGGGAACGATATCACTAATGCCCGCAGCCCCCCAATCCAAACACCCCAACCATCCTTTATACCATCACATTAAAGGGACTCCATATCAGAAATGGGTCTCACTCCTGCACAGAAATCATTACCAAAGATCCAATTCCTTTGGGAACCTCACTGCCTAAAATCCACAAAATCCTAAAACCCCACTAACAAACGGGGTGGGCAGGCGGGAAACTTCTTCTCTCCCTGTCTCACTAAACAATTGCCCACCCCTTTCCTTTCCTCTTCCTTATAACCCCTTTTTCCCCACCCTTTTACTACATCACCTTAGCCCTTCTTTAACCACCTCCCCCTTAACACCCCCTTACTTTAACCCTTTATCTGCCTGCCCCTAGTCATGCAGGCCTTCCCCTAGCCCTCTTTCTGATCCCCCGTTCCAAGCCTATCTGGACCAGGTTGCAAATGGAGCACAAAACAATCAGAAAGAACTGAAAATCCTTTGTCAGGACATACTGTAAGTACTCCAAATATCTATATTCTCATGTGATCATTGGATCCGATCAGATGTCAGCTTCCGATCTCTCAAACAAGGATTTCCACATCACCCAGAGAACCCCAGAAAAGTATAACCTTATGTAAGATCTGGTCCTATTAAACTGTTCACAGCTATCCTTGCAGCAACTGAAATACAAATACTGTCAATAGTTCTGCTACACTTAAAAATAATATGTGACATTGACGGTAAATGGCAAAGCAAAGTTTGAACTCTTTTCATGTATGCCTAGATTAATATATGACACTGATGTAATAGGAAAAAAGTAGATTAGGATTAAAATTGTTTTCCTAGATTCATATAATAAAATTTATGTTCTCTTTGGAAGGTTTGTGGTAAGTTAGTAAATCTACTGTTTAGAGTTTTGACCTCAAAAGTTGTTTGCTCAATTTATACATAAACTATCATTCTGTCACAAAAATAACAGATGCAAACAGTTTAAAATTAATTCCTTACAAACAGAAGCTTAAGCCAGTAATGCGGTGCAAAATGGGAGTGATCTGAGCCTACAACAAATTCCATTGGTCCTCAGTTTCAGCATTAAATGGGCACTGTTCTTAGGATTTACAGAGGTAGACTTGTGGTATCACAGCACGTACATGTGTGGGCAGCCGAAATCTAGGAGGACAAACAAACTCCACCCATACCTAGGAGTAACGCCACACACTCACCACATTTCCCCAGGGAATACAGCTTTCTTCACTGAAATCCTGTCTACAGTCACAAGTCCCTAGCCAATCACAGCAGGAACAAAAGTTCCAAATTCTACATATGTTGCAAATAAAATGAGCTATTGTTACTTTGAGATGCATTCATTGTTTTTGATTTTTTTTTTCAAAAGCTATTTAGTATGAACAATCAGGCTGAATAGTTTAGCCAAATATAGAGTTTTTCTCCATCCCTTACTTTGAAAAAAAATGATGTTGCAGAAAAAAACGGGATCCTTTGAGTTTGTCCTAAACGTCAGCTTAATTAAAATACACTTATAACATGTTTTGACTGTTATATGTAAATGAGTAAATGTTATTCATAATGATATCAAGATTGCAAACTACCCTAATGAAAAACAGTATTCAGTGGCAATGCACACTCACTGGCCACTTTATTAGGTACACCTTGATAGCACTGGGTTAGACCTCCTTTAGCCTTCATGTGCTGTAATTCTTCATAGCGAAGTTTCAACAAGATGCTGGAAACATTAATATTGATCAATATTGTCATGATAGCATCATGCTGTTGCTGCAGATTTGTCAACTGCACATCTGTAATGTAAATCTTCTATTACATTCCATTCCAAAAGTCTTCTATTGCATTGAGATCTGGTGACTGTTGAGGCCATTGGAGTACCATGAACTCATTGTCAAGATCAAGAGATGGCTTGCACTTTTTGACATGGCATGTTATCCTGCTGCAAGTAGCCATCAAAGTATGGGTACATCACGGTAATAAAGGGATGGGCAAGGCCAGCAACAAAAAAATGAAGGTAGAATGTGGTATTTAGATGTTGCTAAATAAGTAACAAAGGGCTCAAAGTCTGCCATGAAAAAAATTCCCACACCATCATCACAACCTCAACCATTAATAAAAGACACAATGGGCCTGATTTATTAAAGATCTCCAATACTTGAGAGATACAGTTTAATCAGTCAATTTGAGTAATCCAGCAGATCTGGAATAGATTTGTTAGCAAATGTTTTCAATCCTGAACCACATTTATTAAAGCTCTTCAAGGCTGGAGAGGATACACTTTCTTCAGTGAAGCTGGGTAATTCAGCAACCCTGGAATGGATCTGGTCCAGGATTGAAAACATTTGCTAACAAATAGCCTATCACTTTTAAGAAGTTTGTTTCAGGTTTGCTGGATCACCCAGGTTCACTGATGAAAGTGTATCCTCTCCAGCCCTGGAGAACTTTATTAAATCAGGCTCAGCAGAAATCAAGACCAGGTAACATGCTTTCAATCTTCTTTTGTCCAGTTTTACTAAACCCATGCATACTGTAGTTCACGGGAGTGGTACTTGTGTGGGCTCCTGCTGCTGTAGCTCATCTGCTTCAAGGTTCAAAGTGTTGTGCATTCAGTGATGCTGTTCTGCATACCTCAGTAGTAACAAGTAATATCGATACACGGTGGTGCAATATATCACAACTTGTTCACATGTTTTCTATAAATTGTAAAATCTAGTTACAATTGCTGTGTGTGTGGTTGTTCTTATCCACTGTGCCACTCCAGCCATATCTTAACTTTCCAAACAGCAGAAACCAGTAAGTAATGTGCTCATGACAAAAAAATGTGTTGGGTGACCACATCCTTCGGATGGTACAGGCCTGATGCTGTTGGAACTTTGTAAAGAAAAAATGAGGTAATATCTTGTCCCAAGTCTGCATTTTATCCAAAAAAATATATTATGGACATTTCCATACACTTTATTTAAATTGCTAACTCACAAAATCCTCAATGAGGGAATTGTAAGACAATTTTTATTAAGGTTAAAAGGTTCATACTCGATAGGCAGTACAGTGGCTCAGAGGTTCTCCCTGTTTCTGCGTTACTTTCTCAGTGTACTCTGGTTTCCTCCCTTATTCCATAACATGTAGTTAGGTTAATTGGATCCCCCCCAAAATTGACCTTGGACTGTATTAAAGAAATATGACTATGGTAGGGACATTAGATTGTGAGCCCCTTTGAGGAACAGTTAGTGACATGAGTATGGACTTTGTAAAGCGCTGCGTAATATGTTGGTGTCATATAAATACTGGATAATATTAATACAAGACGGATTAGTGGACTATGTGAGATATAAGCAGGTATTACATCAGTGTATGATGGAATACCAATGTTAGAATCACACAAATGCTTTTAAGTGAATAAATAAAATATTGATCTACACACAAGAAATTACACTGAATTTAAGAAACTGAAATATTTTCAAGTCAATTTCAACCCCAAATTGGATAATGTTGATTTGCTTATCAGCTTATCTTTGTTTACTTTTTATCTTTTTTTTTTCTTATGCCTTCAGCATCCCTGTGCTGCTGTTCTTCTGCATCCTCCTTGCAACTGCTTTATTATAAATATATTCGCTCCAATGGTGGATGCATGTCATTGCTCATGAACAGCTTTCAGATGCAACTGTCATGTGTGATAACACTGTGTGTCAGAAAAGCCTTATTATGATCACCATCACAATTGCATGGCAACATTGAAGAACAATTGTCAGACAGGGACACAACGTTGTCACCCAGAAATTGACTAAACATTGACAATCTGGATAAAATCAATATTCATTCTTTTAATAAAAATATCTTTTACTTGCTTCTTTAAATGAATAGTTGATAACACTGACCCTCACAAAGCCAGCCCTGGAATTGCAAAGGAAACCGAAATTTATTTTCCCAATACAATTTATGTGCAGAAAGTAAATTATCTGTACACGTGTTACATTATTATTAGTTATTGTTGTATGTATGTAATAATGAACACACCGACACATTATGCTAAAAAGTAAACACAGGCTGTGGGGCTGTGTTCAATCGTTGAGTTATTTTAGTTTTCCTAATCCAATACTGACGAAAAGGACAGACTGTCAGTTGTTCCCTGGTGCCATTACTTTTCTCATGCCATTCACATGCCTCTGTCACCAGCCTATCCTCTTTCTCCTGTCTGTCTTTATCTTATACTTCCAAATGCTTAACTTCCTCATGCTGCATTTCTATCCCACACTGAACAAAGTGACATCAGGAAATGGTAGTGGAAAGCCTGAAGCAACATGGTTGTGTCTGCATTCAACAACTGCAGCCTTACCATACGCTGCTCAAATGTACAAAAGACACATGATCCACATTCCAAGCTGTATAGAAGACAGTGAAATACAGGAGCAAGGAATTCAGCTATGGACGCTCTGAGAAATACTTACAGGATTTAGGTTCAGATAAAAAGACTTCACAGAGCATACTTTGCTTAGCTCTTTGGTTACTGAGACACTTTTTTATTTGACATTTCATTTTTCAGTTTTTTTATTGAAAGTAAAATGCACAATATGACGACCTGATGAAGATGTTCTCATAGTTTTACATTGTGCTATTATAATTGTGTATGTGTGTATATAAATTTATATATATATATATATATATATATAAATATTGTATAGTATATATAATCCCTACTCCCCTTTGGCTTTAATTGAACGCTGAAAAAAACATACTTAAACAATTAATTGCATGATCTAAGTATTACCCAATATGGGGTTTTTAGTGGCACACCCCCTTTAACAGTTTTACATTTTATTTTTAAAACTTTTTATTTTTAAAATACACATTATAAAAAATATAAAAAAATACATCCAATGTCTGGGGTAAAACTGGTATACCAAAGAGTTTTTACATATTCTTTAAAGATTATAAAATACCTCCCTGCTGTACAATTCTAGCTTACAGTTCCTGATTATCATTTACTTGCCATTTCCTAAAGTGGTGCAGAGACATACACAACCACAGATCCCAACTCATTTCATGATATATACTGATTCTTCAGTAGAAGAAAAGACTGCAATAAATATATAATACAAAAATGGATATCAGACTAATTCACATATCTCTCAGACACTGAACAAGCAAACTATGTCTTGTATTCTACCTATAAAAAACAATGCTAGTAAGGTAGTAACCGCAGATGAATCAACAATGTATATAAGATTTACTTACAAATTAGTTATAGCAAGATGTTGGTAGGGTTTAAGGGCTGGTAGATCTGAAGCTGCAGATGTGCTTTAGGACCAAAAACATTTTCATTGAGTGTTTCATTTCCTTGTGGGCATGATAGCTATGCTGAATAGTATCATCACATTTTCTAGTTCACAGAACCCAACTGTTGCCCATCACAGCACAGGTAGTAGGTTATGTACTGGCAGCCTGGTGCTGGGTGTGATCCCAAGGTGCTCCCTACCTAAAACATACACTAACACATAGACAAAATATACTCAAATAACCACATATACAACCGCATAATGTGTAGATGCACAAGCTATACATGCAGTATAAGGCTCAGTTTGATTCAGTCCTCCACTGCAAATAGTACATACCGCTACAAGCTTTATTTTAAGCAGTAGAGACACCTCCATTACTTGCCATGTGCATCATAGGAATATTTAGATAACCTAGACCACAACTCATTGACATGTAGTACATTGTGGTATGTCAGTCATATGAGAGAAAGGATTTCAGGAATGGCATTTTGCTAAACAAGTCCTAAGAAGTGTAAAGTATCGGTGTGCAATCAAACTCACTGGTGTTCACTCAAAACCCAGTACCCAGAGTTTTGTACCTTTTCTACGAGTCAGTTCATAATGTCCTAGCAGGAAAAAAAAAAGAAAAAACAAAAAGTATCTATTGCATATCATTATAGCTCTCCACTCTGCCTTATTGAAACAAAAACTGTTCAAGCAACTCACATTTTACTGAAGAGCCCTATACATTTTTTTTCAGTAACATTGAATAATTGAAATAGCAGATGTTTACAGCTTTTCATATTCTTTTGACACTATCACTGTAAATCATTCTCTATGTTTCTGTCTGGCAAAGAGGTAGGAGGTGAGGTAACACAGGCAGAGGAAACGATGAATTCCTGGAGCTGCCCTGTATGACACACATGCTTTATAATTCCCGTTCTTTAAATTGAACAGCCGAGCTCTCTATATTTTATCCTAGTCTGGAATAAGTCCCACACAACTCCACAAAAGATGTTCATTTGAACTTTTTTATTCATATGATTTCCAGCAAGTGTGCAAAGCCAGATCAGAACACATGGTTTCATATAAAGCTCCCTCTAAACCACTTAAAAATAACCAAAGAGTTTCAGGAACCTCAGTAGTGGCGTTATCCTGCTGTCATCTGTTGGCTGAAGTTTTTACACCACTAACTACTGCATAGGCCTCCCTGTAATCAGAGATGAAAAGCACTTCCCCTGACTTTGAGGTTCATTAGAAGTTGTGCAATGGCAGTATTGTCATTCTGTAATTGATGGGATATGATGTAAAGTGTAGTATCGAAACATCCACAGCAAAGCAGACATGGCTGGAACTGCTGATTGCAGACTATGGTAATCATAATGTAAATATAGTAGCTGTAGTAGTCATATTTAGTAACCAACTTTTTGATTCTTTAGGCTAGAGTTTCCACATTTTTAAACATAAAGTATTTAAGATTCTATCAGTAATATAAAATGGCATGGTGGAGTTTACACTGCACTTAAATCCTTTTTTTTTACAAATTAAAGGAGGATTCTGCCTTTTACTTTGTTGTTGGTGAACAATGCAAAAGTACCTAAGCTAAAACATTTTAATTAGTATGCATTCAGCATGCTATTTACAAAAAGTGCATCAAGGAGGGGGTAACATAGTAACTTATATATAACATTTAAAATAACATTTCAGAATGTACCAGTATTGCTGCCATTCACATTACCCATGAAGATAACAGATCCCTAAGCCTATAAACAACTCCTACTATTTGTATAACTTTGAGTTTCAAGCCCTCGGGGGAATTACCACAAATCACTACACCACTTTATTAGCATTCTGCCATCACCTTGGTATTATTGTTCCCAGCCGCACCACACGGTCTTAGGAACGATACCCACCACCACCAGTTCCTTCCCAAAACTTTGCCTGGAATCAGCATACACTAACTTCACCTCCGAAGAGACACCCCACTGAAGATGGGTCTTTTAAATTGTCAAACTACAGCACCATGAATTGTAACCTCTGGGCACCCCAAATTGTCAAATACCCACAAATCCATGGAAGAAGGTTAGGTGAGATCTCCACTTTAACCATGCTTTGACCAACTGAACCCACTTCATTCTTGACCTCTCCTTCTCACCCCTTTCTCCACCCACAAAACACCCCAACAGGTCTCTTCCATTAACCTCTAACTGATCCTCATCCCTACTAATTTAACACTTCTGTCTCATGCTTCTCCATCCCACCCAGTCATACCCGCTATTGCCTATGCTCCCCTAGCTAGCTTGTCTCCAGGTCTCACTTTTTTCTGACCAGCAGTGTAATGGTGCTCTTGTTCTGATGACCAATGTAATGCGGATAACCAACATTAACCCTTAAGTTTTAGACCATATCCTCCAACCGCTATTTAAGGAGACACTTTTTGCACTGACCAGCACTGTAGCATTATTCCACAGAGGTAACACTACAGTTTTTCCTAAGTATTACCTTTTTATTTGCTTGAATTAATGTTACCAAAAAAATGTTGTAGAGAATATCCCTGGGTGCAAATTTTTATTTTATTAATTCTTATATCTACAGCTTACTGTTTGTGGTAATGCACCTTGAGTATATAAATTACCAGGGGTTCCCTGTGCCCAATTCATGTCAAACAACTGTGATAACACACAATAATCTGGTTATCATTTTAAAAGCCGGTAAGTGTTTTTGCAGAACAGAAAACATGGAAGTTTAAAGTGCAGGGTGTTAAAAACTCCTTTATGCCTGACATAGCAAACAGTGGGACCCTGTGCAGAAGTGACTTGGGACCCCTCCATCAAACTGACATGAAGCTCCCATAGGGGCCCTTGCCGGCTTGTGTAGCTGTACACTTTGCACCTCATCATGTCCACCACTGCATGATATTATTATTATCCTGTGTTTATATAGCGCAGAAATATTACGCATTGCTTTCCATAGTCATGTCCCTTTATGAAAGCAAACTATCTAAATGTCCGTTACTCCTTCATTCTGCAATTTCAAAGCCCCAATCCAACCTACTTCTAGACTGTTGCTTGGATTGGGATTTCCAAGTGGCTAATTAATCGATCAGGGACAAAGAATTCAGCATAAGATACACTACAGTATACCTACCATTTCCCTTAAGACTACCAAATAGTCGTGTGTGTGTGTATGTGTGTTTTTATTTAACATGCCAATTTATTTAAAATATATGGCATCCAGTTCATGGATCATTTTTTCAAGCCATAAAATAATAATATAATAATAATATAAACACTTAATAACAATCAAAGATCACATCTAAATACATACACAGCTGATGACACAAAAGTAATGTAACCCAATAATGAATGCGTTTGATTTTGCAGTGTAATTTTTGCAAATAAATTGTTTCCACCAATAGTTCTTATGTAATTGACCCAAACTAAGATAGAAAATAGACTGATATATCTTTTTCTTTGCTATAGCGGTAAAGGACAATGGACCATGCACCAACACTTGCTTGTGAGTTCTATCTATCTTTTTCTCGATGTCTCTGTCTATCCTTTATCTATCAATTACTCAGTTTATCAGCTATCCATCAAAAATTCTGTCTATCTATCGTACAACAAGACTCTTCTATTACAGAAAAATACATTTTCAGAACTGCAAGGTTATCTAGAAATATTTTGCACTCGTCAAAAGTATTACATAAGGTAATCATTTATCATTAGAAATAATTTGCTAGCAATGGATTATGTATTTTGTTTATCTTTGTATTATAGCTATATGATTTATCTTTAGCTGGTGTTTTTGAAGATTAACGAAGGGTTAATAGGTTGCTTTTCGGGTCTGAAGGTTTCGTCTTTGTGGTGATAAACGAAGGCAGGAAAATAAAATGACACAGTTGAATGAACTGTAAGGAAATAAAGTGCACAATGTGTGATAATGCCATGACTTTGTATTATTACACAGTTCTGGGCTGAAAAGATATGGCTTGATGGGTAATTTGTCATGCTGTGCAATAGAGAACAACGGCAGAGAGACTTCAGACGGAAGAAAATTACACAAATAGTAGGGTGGAAAGGTATAATTGAAGATGGCAAAGGGCTGAATGAAAGACATTTAAAATTACTGTACTGACTATGACCTGCTAAATGTACTTGGGTGTGGAATCCTGGCCTCACAAGAAGTTGCATTAAATGACTGTGGGCTGTAACACTACAAGAAAAATGTCAATCTTGTGAACTCCTATAAAGAAAAACTCAAGAAAAGACCAATGTGTATTTTAACTGAGTAAATTCCAAGTGTGCTTTCTCTGGATAAAATTAACTAAACCACCATCTACACTGACCCCTAAGATTACACAAACAAAGTGCTTCCTTATTTTTATTACTGTTATTGTTTGGTTATTGACGACATTGCTTTGTACAGGCTGTGTAGAAAATCTCCAAGGACCTTTTTATTAAAAATTAGGGTCCCTTAGATTTAAATGAGAGTAATGTAAAACATTTATTTTGTGAATAGATAAAAAAAATATCTGTACTTACACATATACAGCACATGAATATTTGCTTGTGGTGGGGCTCCTGGGCAATGAGTGAATGTGTCCGTTTTCAATTGTTCTATTGTCAATCATGAATAAAGCAATCACCAAATATTTACACCATATGTAAAGTCACAACCAGTGGATTTAAGTACTGCAAGAGGGGTTACTGTCAGCTTGTGTCCAGGTAAAGTATAACCATTCTGTATGTGGGTACACCTATTAACTCCCCCCATTCCCCAATAGTCTTGAATTTTTGCCTGTCCCTGGATTTTAAAATCTCTGGATTTTTTTGATCTCTTGGATCAGAATTAAGTCTCTTAAAATGTTGTATGCATGCAGTTGCAGGAGCACCATGTACTATAAGTAGGGTCACTGACTGATGTAAAAGAAGCTACATGTGTTTAGTTGAGGATTTTCAGTAAGCTAAAACAATCAAAGCTAACATTCCATAAAAGTGGTCAATCCACGTATCATCAAATTCAAATGTTAAAACTCACTAAAATGGGCTCAGTAGGGTAAGGGAGCAGAGGGTGAACTCACTGGGAGGCATTACTGGTCCCTCCACATTTCCGGCTGCAATGAGAACATGCTTAATGGCAGAGTCACGTACACCCAGGTTCACTGACGAAAGTGTATCTTCTCCAGTCTTGGAGTGCCTTAATATATCAGGCCCAGTGTCTTTACCCGCCCCACTTCCTTTGGTTCTTTGCGTCTCTCTCTTCAATAAATTGGTTGTCAGTGCTTGTGCCTGGCTTACATTGATGGTCAGGATCTGTACCCCCTTACATTGAAGATTAATGTTTCTTCTTTCTTACATTGGTAGACACACCAGTCTGTGTCCTACACCGGTAGTGCTTTTTCTGTATTAGTATCTGAAGCAAATTGGCAAATTGTTGAATAACTATAATGATGTTATATTGTGGAAATTTAGGAAAAGCCACCTTAGGTTTGTTTACACCGGTGCTTTGCAGGAAAGAACCCACTGCAATAAAATAGGATGCAGTGCCTTTTTTATTTGCACCTTTAGTGCAACAAAAACCACAATGCAGTTTCATTGTAGCATACAACATTGCACAAAAGTGAACCATCTGTTTTTTTCAGTTCCATTTTAAGTGCGTTATGGAGCTCCGACAGCTCATTTAAAATAAATGGAATAACAAATGTTAAACTTGCAGTGCCATACATCAGTACACTTTTGTAAATGGGCCAAAAAAAACTAAAAAATAATAACGTACTTTCTTTCAATTATATGCTTAGCAGAAATGTTGAGATAACAAACTTCTGTCATTGTATCCTGAATTTGGACACAATTGGTCAGATCTTGGTTCTATATACCCCTATAGGTTCAGATATATACCCCCAGGTGTCAGATCTATACCTTTAGGTTTCATACAACCCCCCCCCCCCCCAGGGCTCAGATTTGTACTATCAAATGTCAGATCTTTACCCCCCAGGATCCAAATTTGTACCCTTAGGTGTCAGATCTTTACCCCCAGGGATCAGTTGTGTGTAGGTATTTGTAGGTACATTTTCGAAAACTAGATACTACAGATAAATGCAAATGTATTCACTTGGTTCACTTAAAAAAGCCCACTAATATATGTTAAAAAAATGAATGTCACATAAAGAGCATTTTTTATTATTTAGGCCAACAGGCGTTGCTTAAGACAGTTTTTCAAAACTTTGTTTCTGGAGATCAGGAACTTTAACTTTAGGAACTTTTCAGTGCAATGTAGATTTCACTCAGCCTTTCTTTAACATTAGAGTTAAATGTTAAATGTTTACCCCTCCCCTTCTGTCTTCACCGCCTCAGTGGTGAAGACTGAATGGGAAACCCACAGCCTCCTTGGAGTCAGGTAAGACTGCTCTTTATGCGCATGCCCAACCTTGGGATTGCGCAGAAGAGGTTTTCCTGGAAGTAAAAAAAAACAATTTCATGCATGCAGAGTGAACTTCTTTAATTTTCATTTTTTATTTTCAGCAAGGCACATTACCCACAAGAAGAAGAAGCTGGAATATAAATGAAGATGGCTGGGCCCACTGTCCTGTTCATGATGCAATGAAGAAGGAATCCAGGACGGCGCACATCCTATTGGACTGTCAATGGCTTTACACCTGTAAAAGTAAGTTTTATTTTGTTTTTGCTGAAAGTTTCACTTTAATGTAGAACTCCAGGCACAGGTATTTGTTTCTAGTTTTGTATAACAATAATACATAAAAAAAAACAAGCTATTATGTTAGCACTTCAGTATGCAAAATGTAAAATGTCCCAGTGGTCAATGGAAAACATGAAAAGAAGAGATCTCCCAATGGGAAACTTTGTTCTAGAGACAACTCTGATATCACTTAAGTATGACAAGATTTCCTCCTAAGGGCATGAAGGCAGGATAAATATTCCCTTTAGTAATATAGAGGGGAAAAAAACCTAGCAGAGCTATTCTCTTCTCTCTCCTTATAGGCCAAAACTAGAAAAAACTTTTCTTTATCCTTAAACAAACATTTTAAATAATCATGTTACAGTAAGGGTTTTTGTTTGATTTAAGGAATTAACATTTATATATTCTGATGTAGCTTAGTGGTTAAACAGCTAAGTATTGTTTAAGAAGTCCATGCACCCATACTGTTTCAGAAAGGTGCGTGGAGACAGAATGCCATTAAAAATTTACTTCAACCTTTACATGAAATGACCATGAGGAGATGACCCTGCTAAGTAGTTTTAGTATCCACTCTGAATGTGTCTTAGCTAATAACGCTGGGCTAAGATGTATAGTTACTGTTGAGCTAAGATGTATAGCCTTTGAAATGTGCTACTGTCTTCCAAAAGGGCAGCGCCAAAGTGACCTCTCTGTTAAGGAATTTTTCAATTGAACCAAGGCAGGAAGTGGTATTAAGAAGTTCAAAAATTATAGAGAACTGAATGGAGTATAACATTTGTGATATTAATATTCTTCTCAAGGTTATACCGCCACTGCCAAAGTAATAGCCTTTCATTCTAGAAATGCATTTTTAACCATCTTTAACACTGTTGAACATTACCATAAAATTCAGCAGTGTCTACTTATTTAAAAACTGTACAGTGATTTATAAAAAAATCATCTGGGGTTGCCACGTAGTCCATTTTTTACCAGCCTGGCTTTTAAAAATAGTAGCTGTTGCCAATGTTATTGGTAGGAAATTGTGGTGTTTTCTTCCCTGAAACCTTACTCCATACCCACTTCTTTTCCAAGAGTTGAGAATAAAAATGTATTTGTATAATGCAAAGTATAGTTTAAATCAATAAACCTTAAAGCTGGGTCTACACGGACGTTTTTAAAAACGCATGTAAATGTTCCTACTGTGTTTATATGCATTTTATGCACTTTTTTAAGGCAAGCTTTAAAACGCAGGAAAATGTGTATACTGTGTTTTCCCGTGTTTTTACCGCATTTTTAATGCATTCACCTTTCAAGTGCTTGTAAACACGGGAAAGCGCCCCATTGAAATCAATGAAAGCGTTTACCTGCATTTACCTGTGTTTACCCACATTTTTGGGCGTTAACCCCGGGTTTTAATTTTTTAAACGTTGCAAGCAACATTATAGATAACGCTTACAAAACGTGCCTCAAAGGAACGGTGTGGATTAGCCTATTGGAATGCATGGGAGTTTCAAACATGGGCTTTTAAAGCCTCAGGTTAAACGCTGGGGAAAATGTCAGTGTAGACTAAGCCTAAAGTTCTAGAATTCACACAATCACTTCTGAAGAAAGTACAGCCGGATACAGTAGCTTTCTTGTTTTATTTGATTAAGGCATAAGTGTCATTTGCATTGGATAGGCATGTACATCATTGTGTTTGCAGCATGTTTTTTAGTGTTTATATACGAACGAACTATAGCAGGGAACTCCTCATATTTTTTTTATTTATTTAGGATTTAAATCTTCATGTAACTTTATGTAGCACCCCATCCCCCATAGGAGTGACTGAAGTTTCCCAGATTATTATAATATTGTTCTAATATTGTGGTAACATGACATGAACACTCACACATCTTTATAGGTAGTGTAATAAGTACACAACAGTAAGAGAGACAGAGCAGAGTGTCTAGCAGTTGCTGTTTAATATACAAAAAATCATAATCTCTAATTAGCTTCTATCTCCCATTAGTCCAGTCCAGCTCAATATCCATATCAGGTTATTAAAGAAGTATCTCCCTTATACAGTAACCCCATGTTTAGTGCATACAGCACTCTGTCATAAAGCTTATCCCTGTAGGTCCTTTACCCAAAGTCCTTCATGCCCCCGAGCCCCCATGGCTGTCCTTCCATGGCCCCTTGTTTGTGTTCCATAGTGACAGCCCCCACCTTATTTCCATTCTTCATACATTTATTTTGTTTGAAATGCCTGCCTAAAAAGATGCCAATAGTAACCTAAACCTAAAATAGTAATAGGTTAAACAGACAAATGCAAACACAGTAGAGATTGGCACCTACCTTGCGGAAGCTAGGTTCCTTCACTCTAGCAGACGATAACCAACTAACTACCTAACTAACAAAGTTCTGAATAGTCTAGAATTTAACCTTTCCACATAAAGGGCCATCCATAATAAAGGTGGTCTACACTGAGGTTAAAGGTCTGAGCAGTCAAACTGCTGCTGATACTTCATGTTAGCCATGGTTGACAATAACTTGTGCCTTGGTGCAAGGTGCCTTCACCCTGGAGACCTTTAAGAAGCATTGGATTCACATGTCCTGGGTTTGCCCCACTGGTAACAACAGAGAAAAAAAGAGGAAAAGTAGCAGATCTAAAAGAAAGATATTTGATGTTATTAAGAATTTAGCAGTAATCATGTGCACAGGTTATATCTATCTATATATATATATATATATATATATATATATATATATATATATATATATATGTGTGTGTTCTTTTCACTAGTTTAAGGGGTATCCCTTTCAGGAGATTTTTATTGATATTTGTATCAAATTTTTTTAACGTTTGTTTGTATAGGATGTATCAAATAACATTTTTAATATTATTAGAAACCTTTCTAGTGATTTGGTATAATGGCTTTAAAAGTCCTATCAATTGATTATTCAATTTGTTTTTTGTTCTAAGTCTAAGGGATGTGGCCAAGTTGATCTGTATTATTAGGTGACATCAGCTTTTCATACTAATCACAGGTAATACCTATTTAGTTGCTGCTGAGAGGAAACAATACAGATTTAGCATTTTACTAATTTTCGCGAGGTTCCTAAAAAGACACTGGATGTGTTAGTTCAGTATACAGTTAGGTCACATAAGGTAAGGGGAAAGCCCAACTTTACTGTAAATGAAGAAGTGAGGATATATGGAAAGTACCAGTTACTATAATGTTCCAGACAAACATTGGAAAAGTTTTTAAAATATGACTATGAATTTTGTTTTCAGACTTTTGTTGGAGTTCTACCAATACTATCGCACTTCTAGCACCCCTAGGTCTATTAATAATGAACATTTTCTAAAAGAAAAAGGCAAGATTTCCAAAAATAAACTTCAGCCATAGAAGCCATGGTATTTCATCTTAATTATTATTAATTTTACATACAAGTAAACATTCAAAAATGTATTTAGGTCATGGCAAAACAAATCCTATTTAGGATCCTGTAGGATCAGTTAGCCTTGTACAGGTGGTTGTAAATATGTGGGAATATTTCACTAAGCTTAGTCAATGTGCAGACTTTACATGCCCATCTATGTGCCAGCAAAAATATTGTTTTTTTACTTTGGGTATTCTTTGACAATTTTCATCTTGGCATAATTTTGCTAATGGTGGATATGGTAATTTCTCAGCAAGATCATTTTTAATATATTCACACTAACTTCAATTTCTACATGAGTTTTCAGATAATGAAATTTTAAATAAGAAGATTTTTGGTTTTGTTTTAGGGAAGTATGTAAATTGAGTTTTATTACCATTTTGTTGATGTACCTGTATGCTGATGTTTCCGATGTGGTGCAGTGGAACCATATCTTATAAATAAGAGATAGTTTTACTGCAGTCCAGTCTTCCTCTTAGAAATATATATACAGAAATACAAACCTGATGACAGGTAATGCAGCTCACATGCATTTAATCTGTGTTATTATCCGTTTGAAATTTGGCTTTAACAGTTAAGTTCCAAGACCATACCAATCAGTCAAGTGGTTGAACTTGACAGACATGGCTTTTCTTCACCCTATCTAACTATGTAACTTGGTAATAGTAGGATGTTTATGGTGAAAAGCCATGTTAGATGTGAGGCTGGTCAGGCAATGGGATAGTGCAATAGGGCAAAAGTATTGGGCAGTTATAAAAATATCAGCTGAAATTGTTAACTGTTGTTGAATTTTTAACTTGCTGAAAATGTTAGCTTTTAATGCCAACAATGCCCATACATAATACACAGAGATATTACATTTTCAAAAAGCCTCATATATGGATAAGTAGGAACATATTATGCATTCAAGGCTATTCAACAAAAGAACTAAAAGTGGCAATGGAAGTCCATGATGTAACACAGAAATCCAAGGCAATCAAAATCATTTTATTGGTTGTCATTAGTTCCTATTTAATGTTCACCACTGAGTAATATGTTGGCATTTTAAAAATACACTTTTTATTATTATTAAAAAATAATAATAATAATAATAATAATAATATTAATATTGGGTTGCCTCAATTTTCTAAAAACATTATGAAAATACTGGACATTTTATATTTGAAATATATAGTGGTAATACTAATATGAAAAGTAGTAATACACTGTGTGTCATAATCTTTTTCAATAAAAAAAAAGTTTGATTTACTTCTTTCTGTCTTGTTTTTTGTTCTTTCATTTACTTTAAACAGGTAGTTGATCAGACTATAATCATAATATTCCCTTCAGAAATGGACATCATTGTACAACAATGTTCTGTTCTTCTGAGACTATTGCTTAATTGTTACTCTTCACTTGTGTGCAACTGAGGGAATTGAACAATGAAGCAAACAAGCTGTCTGTAGGCTAGGAGAAAAACATCACCAAAAATGATATGTCTAGAGTTCTGCCATATGGTGTCAGAGCAAAACTGACTTATTAGCAAAAACTACATATTCTTTAATATAATTAATATCTAGATCTGGCAAGTCTGGTGAAAAAAAGTAATACTTTAGAGTTGAACAAATTGTAAGCATTAGTAATAATTGCATGGAGACACATGAGGGCATAAAGAAAAACTCCAACCAAAACTTTTTTTTTATTTTGGATAGGATAGGATAAAGAATGGTTAGAACCATTTTATAGATGTTATGTCTATTTTAGAAACATTTCCTTTTATTGTTTTGTCCTGGTTTAAAAGCCCTGTAAAACTTTGTTATTTGTGTCTTCCCATCAAATAACCCCAATTACCCTTCTTTCTCACCTTGTTTTTTTTAGGATAAAAATAAAGGTGCCTTTTTTTCTTGAATCCTAGTAAACACAGGTAAATTTGACCTTCCCGTCTGATCACTAAACCAATATAATGATCAGATAGCCTGGGAATTTGACATGAATTTAAGCAACCACCTTTTATCAATTAACCTTGACCATTTTTACCATTTTTAATTAGATTTCCATTCAAAGCTAAATTTTGGGCAAAGTAATTTAAATACCTTATAGTAAAGCCTTCTTTGTATGTTCCCATATTCCTGCTGACACCTGTCCTGCAGGTATGATAGACAATTGCATTGGTGTCATGCCTCTGGCCCATCTACACTGGTCCAATCACAAATTTGTTGGTGCTGAAACACTGCAACATGAAACAGAAGAAGAGTCAAGTCTTCCTTTTTGGAGCAACTAATATGTTAATTTAAAGCTATAAGAACAAACAAAGCCTGTATAGGCATAGCACAAAGATATTAATATTGGTGCTGTTTCAGTATAAAAGATTTAGGCTAGATTCAGTCCTGCCTCGGACGTTTGTTTTATTATAAATTGTAAGAAAACAGTCATTTAAGAAAATACCCAACCATATGACGTTTTTTAATATGTTTTTACGGTTGTAACCTTTTTTAGTAGTTTTACCAATTTTATTAAACACTTTCATTTGTTTCTTCTAATAATTTTCTACTAGGTAAAAAAAAAATTCATAGGCTGAAGTTCACATTATTTCTTACGTGACACAATATTGATTGCAGGGAGCACTGTTAGGTTAGCATCTGTTGAAAATAAATTATATTGTAAATAGTAAATAATGCCTGCTAGTGAAGTGTCAACCCAAACAGGATCATGGTTCTTTTTCACAATACTATTACAAACAATATATTTGCAAAAAAGTCTGTCAACAGAGGCACATCAGGGTGTACCAGTCCCAATAGAGGGTTACTATAGTACAAATAAAGAGAAGGCCGGACAGATGCTTCTAGTCATAACCCACAAACCCCTATCTCACACAACTCAAAGGTATCATCAACTACATCAAACTCATGCTCAATAGAGATGAAAAACAGAAAACTGTATTCCCAGAAACGCCCCTAATAGCATACGAGCAGTCTCTTACGGCCTACAACATAGTAATTAGATGCAGACTGAGATCTAACCAAAACACAAAACCTAAAAGGAACACTGCAAACAAGAAAATTGTAACCCAGGAAACTTGCATACTCAGAGATTATATTCTCCATAGCTATGATCAATGCAAAGAACTATTATCTGCAAAATGATAGAGCAGACATTAAATTGACAGCAGGCATCACAAGTATGATAGCCCTGTGATGTTCTCCAGTGTTAGTATGTGTGATCTTGATATTATATTTGTAACTCAACTTTCTTTTATGTAAAAAAATTAAGAATTGAATCCACACAGCAACAGATGATTTTTAGGAAAATGGATGTAACCTTGCAAACCCCTTTCCCCCATGTACCCAGCTTGAAATATCAAAACCCAGCACTGCCCCAGGTGAATAATAACTCTATTCTACAGCTATTATCTGCAGAAATGTTTACATGTTTCCGCAAAACTTCTATTTGCCCTAGATGTGCACTTGGTCAACTCAGGGGCACATTTATAAAAGAGCAATTTACTAAATCAACAAAAAAATGTAGTTACTTAAAGTTAATTACTATTACTTGCTAAAGTTATTTATAAAAGCTAGGTTCATCAACATATTCTAGTTTAACATCACTTTTACTATTTCCAGCACATTTATAAAATACTAATTGGACATGGCATAGGGAGATTACCACCTCCAGCAGTTTCTAGAAGTCTTTATGAGCATTTGTAAAGCAGCAGTATTGATTTTTTATTTTTTTTTTGTTTTTTTAAGTGCTAAAATATTACGTATCACTTTACAATAAATAACGGCTGCTTTGAAAAAATGGCACATTTACAAAATACAGCACTGTGCTTCAAAAATCTGCTAAATTCTTATGCTGGTATTAGACTTTAAGGACCATTCTTACATCTAAAATTAATATTTATTTTTGGAACAAAGGGAGGGAATTTTTGCTAAACCCTTTTTGATAAATATAACATTGCTAGACAAGGCATAAGGTGCTGAAATTTTGACATCTTGTTTTACATCTTCTAGATGTTTTACATCTTCTAGGGCCTTCAATAGCGATGTCTTGTTGCCTGACCTCCATGTTATGGAGCTCCACTCATCCTGCTTCAATATTCTTGTGTAAAATAAATAAAAATGTTGGAGAAATGCATAAAATGTGTATACTTGATAGGTCTAAAATATTAAACATCACCTACCAGCCCCCTGTCCTTTATTCTTCTATTTGTAATTTGTTTGTTAAAATCTTCAAATTTACTATTTTTATTTCTCTCTAACCCGTACTGCTACAATTTATTTAAAACAGAAGTGCAATATTTGGCATCTCACTACTAGTACTGCAATAGATATCAGATGCAGGAGTTAAAGTCACCTATGATATCCACAAAATTGAAATGGACCTGAACATTCAGGTAAATCCCATGACAGTGGTCATGGCAGGTAGTGGATCTGGTAATTTAAGTCACAGACATTTGTCTAGTACTGATCTGATCAGTTTACCATGCCTGTTGCTTTAAGCTTGAGAACAAAAACTTTTTTTTTTTTTTTTTGTGAAAAACAAACCAGACTGAAAATCCCACAAAACAAGCAATGGCTGATAACTACTGCAACAAATGCACATAGAAATCCAAATATCTAACTTCAGTACAAAAGTAGAAACCACATGATGGGTTTGTAATATGGTTGTATCAAAAAGACTATGAAGATACTGATTGCACATTATGCTGATTGTTACCAAACTCATTTTGTAGTGTTTCTTATTCTTTCATTATTTTGTTCATCTAATATTAGACTGAGGATACATTCTGTCTTCAATAAAACATTAAAGAGAAACTCTATTTTTCTTACTTTATAAACTAACGCTGTATAGTAATCAAGTTTGTAAATATTTATTGCATAGCTTGTTCCATTGTGCTGTACAGAATATTCTCAGTTATCTCTGCTAGGTCACATCTAAAAGTTTTTAAGTTGCGGCTTGCAATTTACAAAGTTCACAATTCAACAATCGAAAGTTCACAATTTCCAAAACCGGAAGTACTATTGACCAAGTCAACAAAAATCTGAGCCAGGCTCTAAAAAGTGTGTATTAAAGAAATTTTATTTGGCCATCCAGTTATGTAAAATTGGGACCTAATTTAACACCATTTGAATTCTAAATGAACCTCCTATTTTTCATCAAAAAACCACTTACATAGATGAATCACTGTGAGCAAGCAACAATTTTTCTCTCTTCTTAACTTTATGCATATCCCGACCTTGGAAGTTTTTGTTTTGTTCACAATGTTCTATCAGCAGTAAATGCTGGGAAATTTGTTGCATGGACTAGCATTAATTGATCTTATTTTTCAACTCTTCCATAAAATTTGATGGGCTACCCGCCACAGTTGCTCTTTGCTATCCACCAACTGGACATATACAGTCTTGTTTATAATCATTTTTGATAACATTATAGGAATTAACAGAGATGGCACTTCTTGACTTTGCATGAACTCAGACCAACTGAAACAAATAACTTTGTCTACAGTGACAATAAAATAGACATTTGGTTAAAAAAATTCTAAGATTCCAAATGATAGCTACATATTCAGAAAACTGTGCCAACATTAAGAAACCAATAAACCCCGGGAAATGTAGTCACATCATAATCTATTTTGTCTTTCCTCTTTTCAACATAATGATAAGGATAGCTCTTTACCCTCTGGTCAACAGACAAAATCAAACTCTTAATATTTATGTTTAAAACGACATAGGTAACCAATCCAAAAAGTTGAGCTGCGCATGCAGTGTCAGTTTTAGTTGCCAGGGAAACCTAGCATTCTTGGCTTCCCTTGCATTTGCCGAGATGACAAATGGTTATGTCACCCCAGCACGGCCAATCAAGATGGCTGAAGATCACCCGGAAGCAGAAGAATAGAAGGAAGATGGAGGTGGTATAGAACTACTCTATGCTACCTTACAGTTGGACATGCTTGCTGCACCAACAAAGAACCTTTCCTTGATGTACCAAACAAGTCAAACTAGAGCCAGACAAGATGCAACTGAAGATATGATGTTCAAACTGCTTTCACCTGGTACCCTCAAGGACCAGTGGCTCTTCCATGAGGCATTAAGTTATACCCCACTCTACCATTATTTTTAACATTTTGAACACATGCACAGTTTTTTTTTTTAGTAAATAACCAGTAGATGAATTTAAACATATGAAAACCAACTGAAACTGGGGTTTTTGGTGTGATCTTTGAGGATTTTTGTGAAATTAATAATAGATAGGTCAGATGAGTGACTTTTTAGAGTGCTCATTTGCTGTTTGCTAAGATGATATAAACAGCATATTATAGAATTGTATTATCTTAGTTTTACCAAAACAGATTTTAGTTGTACACATCAGTCCATAAAAAGTTGTATTAGAATTGGGGTAAAAATATAATGGTCAGTACAGTGTTTTAAGATGGATGAACCTTTATCAAACTGAATTCACAACTGTAGATAAAATTCATTTTCGTTAGGTCACCAAGCTGTCACCATATCGTGATGTGTTTTTCAATTTTACTGGCCTTGGTTGCAAAATAAATGTTTTTAAATTAACAGAACATAATAGAAAAATGGGTGAAAATGTAGTTAGAAACACAGACATATGCTCTGTTAATTTGCCATATGGACCTATGTACAGTTAGGTAACATTTAAATTACTAATAGTAAAATTCTGTATTTATATGAAATATTTTAATTCTTTTTTTGGATGAGGACAGAAATTGAGATCATAGTAGGAACCATCTGCACAAATAGGTATAGTGATTATAAGAAATATCATTGCTTTGCAAGTGTACTGTAATTTATCATATTGTGGCAACTGATTTCAATTCTTCGTTGTTAGAATAAAGATGAAAAGAATGCAGTAAACTGGGAAACCTTCCTATGATGGACATATAAACACAACAACAAGCAAAAAAGATCCTTAGAAAAGTTCTTAGTCTTTGATTTCTTTAATTTAACTGCAACTGCAAAGTCAGTGAGATCACATTTGCAAGGCATTTTGACCATATATAAAATCATTACTTTACAGCGCTAGGTCCAAGGTTCGAATCTCAGACAGGACACTATCTGCATGGAGTTTGCATTTTCTCCTTGTGTTTGTGTGGATTCCTCTAGGGACTCCAGTTTTCTCCCACATTCCAAAATAATGCAGTTGGGTTAATCGGCTTTCACCCAAATAAGCCCCCCAAATAGATTGTGTTAATGACATGGTAGACATTAGATTGTGAGACCCTTTGAGCCGGAGTTAGTGGCATGACTATGGACTTTGTAAAGCGCTGCATAATATGTTGGTGCTATATAAATAAAAGATAATATTATTATAATAAACGACATTAAAGCACCATTGCCATTGAATATTTCCAACTATTTAGGTAAAATCATTCTAGCAGATAGATAGAGATAGTGACAGTGTTATAGAGAAAGAAAGTCTGCACCCCTGTTGCAGATTTTCCCTCCCTTTCTCTCTGGTAAAACCATTGTCACTGGCAAAGCAAGAAATAATGTCTAATAGAGCCTCAAATAACTTAACAAAAATATATATTTAGATTGACATACATTCCATGAAATTTTTATCATTGAAGAAACCTTCAAATATTTATTTTGCCAATTATGAATTTGGTTATTTTGGCAAGTTTCAATCTCAAATCTCAGGCATTACTCATTATTACATATTTCAAACACAGATATAATTCAATTTTTCAGGCTTTTTCTTTATTTTCAGATTGTGATCCTGTAGATTACACAATCTCCTCCTAGGATTACAGAACAAACCTTGGTTGTCTTCTCTATAACATGGGTTCAGTAGTCCAGAGATAGCTGGAAAATAAATGAATCAAGAATCAGCATGGACAGAGAGCACAGCAGGGTTTACAAGACTTCTGCCAGATCAACAGTTATGTATTTTGCACAATGAAAAGATATAACAAAGGAGATTCAATGGTATATTATACAGCTCAGAAGGGATAAAATTATACACATTTCTTGAGGTTTACATACACTTTAATATATCATCTAAACTGTCATATAATAATAAAATAAACTATCCATCTAGGTTTAAGAAATAACTTTGCCCAATAGACAGTTTGAAAGTTCATGAAATATTATGACCAGGAAGACTGAACGTGGTCAAAATAATCTGGCTGCCAAAACTTCTGTATATAATCAAATGCTTGCCAATCCCACCGGCCAATAAAATTACATTAAAATTAAGAGAATGTGGCAAGAAATTTTTTTTGGCTTGGGAAAACCCAGTACTGGCAGGAAAGTAATGGAAAGGGAATCTTGGAGTGTCTAACCTAATTTCCGATCACAGAACCACGTGCATCTTCCAACTGATTCATTGGCTGTCATGTACCACATAATTTGGTATGTTGTTCATCACCTGTGTTTCCTGGTTTAGCTAGTTTGTTCTTTCTTTTCCACTGTAGTTTTTTCTTAGTATGTATTTCTGCCCATTACTATGGTCTCTCATGTGAGATTAAGCATTACCTTGGTAATTCATTGAGTCTTCTACTGTGTGGCCTATTTGTTGATTCCACCAATATGAATGTTATTGTTATTCTATTGATATTATTTAGTTATTTTGCTTTAATAATACCCTTGATTAGTTTTTACAGATCAGTTATTCCTAATGACAGAATGCTTTAATGCCAAGAGTATTGCTTACCATGAGTTTGAAATGCAAATTGTGTGTTTTTTCTAATAGCTTACATTTGGCTATCAGTCACTTTCCCTATCTGCAGCCTGTATAAACTTTTGGTATCCTGAGGAACTAAAATTCTACTTTTCAAAATTTGCAATCAGACAGGAAATTATTGCAGAAAGGTGATGGACAGAATAAGGAAGAAGATGGTGGCACCAATGGCAGAACAAGGGCAGGTGAGTATAAAAAGGAATAAATTCTGCTTTAAAATCACATTTTTACAAAAAAAACATATTTTTCTTTATGCTAACCAGGTTCAAAATATTGTGATAATAGGACAGATGTAATAAAGGAGTTATGAATGTTCAAACAAAAACTAATTCCCTTACCCTTATAGTATATTGTGAACAGAAATTCCCTGTTTACGGATTTCATCTGATTAGGTAATTGCTGGTAATATCCCATCAATGTATTATGTTAATATTGTTATCATTGTTAGTAAATTAAAATTCAGAGTTTAAATATCCATATATAGGATTATACATATAATACATAAAATCACATAAAATTATATAGGTATATTATATAGTATGTTTGTTATACAAGGATGGTAAGTTTTTTTTTAATCTTTTTCTGCAAATGAAAGAACCATAAGGCAAGTATTTATCCGCACATATTTTTTTTATTTGCTTTATAAAAAAAAACATAGTATGGTATGAATGAATGATACAGGGTACCACTAATACTGTACATAGCATAGTAGTCCTTCCCTAAGTATATAATCTAAAATAGCAAAAACATAAATGTATGAGCAAAACAATGCACACAAATCTATACCTATTAGCACCTTGGTAAACTAGAAAAGTAATAAGAGAATTGTATAAGAAAAAATTACATGTGAATAAACTTTTCCTCTGCCCTGTTATTCCCTAATAGTACCAGAAGGTTAAAAAGCAGAAAGCAGTATTTTTATCACATTCTGGGCCTTGTGCAAAAATGTGCAGATAATCTATAAGTGTTAATTCCTAGCAACATTTAAGTAACAGGTACACATGATAATTTATAAAAAATCTTCATTAAAAAAGTATTAAAAAACATATTTAACTATGTAATATTTAAGTCAGAGTGTGTATTTAAAGAACCTGCAGTATATAGAAAGGTGTTAAAAACAGCAAAATCACCTTTGCTTTTTAAAGTAAGTCTTCTTTTCTTTCCTAGTGTGCTCTGAGGCTTCGGCTACATTTCATATATATAATCTTTATTGATTTATGCAGGTAAAATGATGTACTGGGACTTAAATCCTCTTAGGCCATGTCATGTCAGCATGATTGAGCAGTGTGTGAATGCCGTGTTGACAGTCATAATTCATAGCCTATTGCACATGCTCATATAGCAAAGTTCCTAAAGCTGAAGATTAATCTGACTTTTTTTTTTGCATTGTCTGGTTCCTCCTTTCCCCAATAATCAACATGCGTATGAAATGAGAACTTTCTGTTTGTCATTACATCTATTATTTTACACCAAGAAACATCATTAGTAGGTATTTGAGCTTCCCCGTCCAATGTAGGCAGACCATGGCTGATGCAGTGGACTGGCAGGGTACAATAGATAGTTTCCTGAAAACATAAAAGCTTTGTGAATATGATGCATGTGATCGTCATATTCCATGATTGAAAGAACTGAAATCCAGTGATTGAAAGGGGGTGGCCAAGAAATAAAGTTGGTCCTATCTGACCTGCTGCATCTCCACACAATTCTGCATTAGGGCCTTCATGTATCATTGTTTAGTTTTACCAATTTTTTTAACAAATACCAAAAAGCTTTATTTTTATTTGCCTTAAATTGACAATATTCTCTCTCACTACAACTCCACTAGTGTCATTATTAATCTCTAAACAGCACACACAGAGCTCCTGTACAAATTCTGTTCACCCATGAGTAGCCATCACTGGGAGAAACACATATTGGATACATTTTGGTGTGATAAATTTTATAGAGTAACATCTATAGGTGCATTTGCACTGTTTTTTTAACCTTCCAATTCAGCATAAGGGCCTGTATTGCTTGCTTTGAAACTGTTTATCTCTCCTCAAAAGGCAATAGAATTGCAAAATCTGTGTGGTATAGTGACTTAGTGCATTCTATAGGGAGGACTAATACAGCTCTGCAGGAGTTTAACTGCAGATTAAAGACACCTGGTAATAAATTCTCTATTATCGTAGAGGTGTCTCAAACTGATGGCAAAGTAAGCTGAACGTATCTGAAAGTTATTTGCATTTGCACGTCAATCCATGCCCTAAGACGGGAAGTAGCAGTTTAAATTCTTTGGTGGGGCATCAGAAACTTTTTCTGGGACCTAGATAGTTCTATAAGGCAGAACAGACAACCCTCCCATCGGATATGTTCTGTGGAATAGGTCTGAACTGTTGAGGAATCTTAGCTGGGGCAAGATTTACTAACTGTCCCTAAGAGCGGGCACTTTGCTTTCCCATAAATGTCCTTGTATCCTTGTAATTTGTATCCTTGCTAATGGCCCAGAAAATATACAGTACATTCACACATTGAAAAACCTTGACTTCAACTTCTTCCAAGCTGATATTTCAAAGCCTCAAAGGAATTGCTTTTTAATGGGAAATTCCTAATTCTGAAAGATTGCAACAAAGACTTTAGGGCCCTGGTGCCCAAAACACAAAACTCTGGCTCTTGGTGTGTAGCCCGCTATGTCGTGAGCTGGGTCTGCTAGCTTTTGGGCAACTGTGCTTGAGTGGAAGAGGAGTGCAGGCCCTGAATCAATTCTAGTGTTTCAGCACTCAGCGCTGAATGGAAGCCATTACTGTCAGGCCGAAGGATCTTCAGCCACTGGGACTGGTTTATTAAATCTCTCCAAGGCTGGGGAGGATACACTTTCATCAGTGAAGCTGGGTGATCCAGCAAACCTAGAATGGATTTCTTCAAAGTGATTTGCTATTTACTAGCAAATGTTTTGATTCCTGAACCAGATCACCCAGGTTCACTGATGAAAGTGTATCCTCTCCAGCCTTGGATAGCTTTAATGAATCAGGCCCACTATGTCAGGCCAGGTATCCTCACCCATTATGTTGGTTTGAATATCATCAGCCACTATTATGGATAATACAATAGATGTTACCCTATTATAGATTTAATGCCTATCCAAAATATGTACCTCTTGGGGCCATTCACCAAAACAAACCACCTAAATAAAAAGACATAAAATGTGTTTATTCCAACCCTTATCCTCTGTACATTTTTTGTAAACATACTTTACCTTCTCATTCATCTCTATTTTCCTCTTATGATTCCTAAAATGACCACCAACAATAAACACTTTTATGGTAATATTTAGTAAAAATATTTTTCAACCCATTTCACCCCCCCCCCCCTCCAAATATACACAAACATAAATGCAATGAAAGATTAGACAAACTGTCAGAAACTCAGTAACCATATATTTAAGGTATTCTTATGAAATAATAAATATTTTTGTAAAAGCTGCATGTTGCCAACATAAAAAGCTAGGAAGATTTGTTCACATGAAGATTGCAGAGGTGGATTACGAGTACCATGCATAAAAAGTTTTGAAATTTCCAGCAATGGGATCACCAGTTCACTTCTTAGTGTATGACGTGAAAAGCTGTTCACCTTTTTGGTTATTGTTGCTCTCTCTTCTTTAGCACTATTGGTAGTGTTAGATCTGTTAGTCATTAACAATGCATTCTGAGTCCTAACATAATAATGGTGTTTAGAAGCATCAGCATTTTTAGGGTTTTTTTGTAAAGCCTAGTTTAAAAAAATCAACAACCTAGACAGTATGCTTTAAAAAACACCTGTACATGCATTTTTAGGTGTTTTCAAATACTTCTCATTCAAGTCTATGAAAGCAGAAAAGGTGGCAAACCGCCCTTGGACGCTGCATTGAGTGTCCAAATAAACCACATGAAAATGGTGCCTCCTCTCAAATTAGGAAATCAGTCTAATGCTAACTGTTTTTTGCAAGCGTTTTTGGTACCAAGTTTGATCATGGATTACATAGTGAATTTAAATGTTCTCATCATAATGAAAAGTTATAATGCAATATAATTCAGTTTTGGTGGGATAGCCATAAACATTTTGATACATTCATAATTTCCTGGTAAAATATTCAAAAAGGTTGATTATTTAAATCCTGTTGCAGACACAGTACAGATCCTTTTATTAGCAGGCTATAGCAAGGGGCCCCATTGGTCAGCCTGGGACATGAAGCCAACGTGTACTAACATTTCAGCCCTGTTTTGGGAAAGAGTCAGGAGCTAGCCACATGACTCTAATTCAATATAAAATTATTCAAACATTATATATTCAGATTATAATATAATAAATTATTTTTGCTCTCGAAAACAAATGTAGCAAGAGGAAATCATAGGTGAATACACACGTACATATTTAGCAAAAGCAGCTAACCCATACATAGCAAATTGATATAGCCCTAAACTAGAGAAAGTGCATCTGCTGCCACATTGGTAGTGTTAATGGTTCACAAATAATATAAATTCCAAAGAGAAATGTTCTTAGGTTTGAACAAATTATCAGGAATTATCCATTTTGTCAATTCAGCACAAAACAGAATATATAACTTAGTTCTAAAATGTGTTAAAGGGAACCAGTGCAAAGAGAAATGTGTGCTGCCATTTTTGACTTTTCCAATTGCTTGACTGACGAGACCAGATCCATAGTCTTCTAAGCATTTGCTGACACACACAATGGACATCAAACTGTGTGTCCTCCCAACGTTTTTCTTTTGGAAAAAACAGAATTTTGCTAATAACCATGTTTTTGTGGTAGAGATTTTTTCACACTTTTAGTCTGAATGACAGCAGAGGCAGTACTTTTCATCTTAAATTCCAGTGCGTTTTTTAGTATGTGAGTTCCTAAAAACTAAAGATTCATAGCTGTAAATCTGCAATGTGAGATATAAAGCACTGTTTTCCCTGACTGCTAGTCTCAGGAGTTTTGTAAGGAATTTTACTTTTCATACATATTATGGCAGTTGGAAAGCTCCTTGCTGCCTTTCTGCCCAACCTGCACCTAATGGTTCTTCCCCCAGCTGCTCCTCTTTTTATCACATTTCACAGTCAGGAAAATCTATCTAAAACTATAGGATTCAGCTTACATCTATCAACATAATCTACCTACTACAGGACTAATCATAGTACTGATATATTGGGTCTGAATTTTCCAGGACTGGAGAAGGTAGATCATCATGGGGGAGCATGGATGATCCAGCAAACTTGGAATGTATCTGGTCCTGGATTGAAAACATTAGCCACTTTTTAGCAAATTAAATCTATTCTAGGTTTGCCAGACCACACAGATTCTTCCATGATAGTCTATATTCTCCTGTCTTGGAGAACTTTAATAAATCAGACTCTTTGCCCAGAAATCAGACTTTAGGTGTGGTAATAGTAATCTTTATCAATAAACCAGAAATATGTGTCCATTGTCTGGCTGTGCAGTATTTATTGTACAAAAGTACATTTTAATAAATGTTACTGTACATCGTCAGCTCCCCTAATGGGACCCCTTTCACACCCAGTCCCTGTGGCACTTAATAAGTCAATGATCACTATTGTTTTTGTTGTTCCCAAATAATTTTTTAAGAGTTGTCAGGATTAAATGTTGGGAAAACTTTTCTTTTCTCTGTCTTTTACTATCTGCAGTGCGTGTCAGCATACATTTCCACAAATCAGTAAAGTACTAAAGTGCATTTATTTATTATTATACTTTTAACCTTGTATCATTAACGGCCATGCTTGCCTATTTGTGTAAATAGACACATTGCTCTAAATATGTTTTCAGGACACACTAAAACTGTTGACAAAGGGAGATATTACAACATGGCATGATTATTCCACAGAAGCAAATTATTTTTATGGAGTACATCATACAGGTACAACTGCTGTGCACTTCTGTCTCATTATCTCGTTCAGACTCTCTACAACAAAAACATTTCTAGTAGTCTTATATAGAAAAGTTCATTTTTTTTTTCAATAAAAATAATAAAGTACTAAAAAATATAGCAAACTGCTGTCAGTAAAGGATGTAAAGTGTTTTATGTGTTGGAATTAGCGCACATTTTTTTTTACACATTTTAAGGTTTGGCTGACCATGAAGGACAAAGCAACATATCTACTTGAAGGCTGGGTGGTATATGAGATTGGATAAGGATAAAACCTTTGTGTTAGAAAAAAGCAATAGGGCTAAACGTATGGGGTAGTTTAGGGTTAGATGGAGGGAAGGATAAGGTGTGAGGGTACTAACAAAATTAAAGTAAAATTCAAATCTCATCTTGAATCAAATTGTAGTGCTGGCTTATATGCAAAACATTTATGTTCCACTGAAGTGTAAATTTTAATTAGCAAAGTAAAAATGGAATGTTATTTTGAAGCCTAAGGTATTGGCTGTGATCAATAATGGGCAAGGATTATTATTTGTGGAAACTGTTAGGAACTAGAAAAGTTTAGGAGCAGAATGTGAAAATCATCCCATACTTTTCCAGCAGTGTTTTGGTGCAAATTATGGGGGAATATTTAAACTCCATATTGATGGTGTCCTTGATTGAGATAACAGATATAGACAATGCTGCACTAATTACTTAGGCTCTTTGTTTCCTTTTTTCATCATTTTACCAACCATGAATACCAAAGTAACAGGTTTACTTTAACGTGCTCTCACATGGAGAACATCACACGCTCCTCCAACTTCAGAATTCATGAAGTGGTGTTCAAGTAAAGGAAAGCCGAACAAGAAAGGCTGCTGAAGAGAGGTACATTTAAAGAGAACTAAACTTGCTACCCCTTGCTTCCTCATTGGCGCTAGTGTCTTCGTCCAGACTTTCCTAGCTTGGGATCTCAGCCATTTTTATTGGTTAGGCAAGAATGACAAAACTCCTGCACATTGGAGTTCATTCCAGCAGCAAAGTATTGCAAGCATTCAGAAGACTGCAAACAGGCAGGTGAGTTTGTTATTCTCAGAAGGGACCTAGCTTGTCTTATCTGTAAAAAAGAGCATAGATTCTAGCAAACTCTATTTCTAAAGTTTAGTCACACTTAAAGGCAACTCCAAGGCCTGAGAAACAGGATGCAAAGGCCTGATTATCTAAACTTTCCTTTACACAGCTGTGAAATTGTTGGTATTTATTTGCCAATTCTTTAACTATTCAACGGTATATGTGCAAAATAAATGCTAAATTGAGCAAGCAAAGAATGATCAAGTATGTAACACTATTTGCTTTAAAATTCACTTTTCTACACAGACTACCCGTCTTTCTCTCTGCTTCTGTAACTTTGCATATTGCTTTCAATACAAGCAGAATGGAAGCCCAATGGCCAATGCCCAATATCTGGTATGGTGAGCGCTATAAGTGACCCAATATAATGTCACCATAATATTTACTGTTAGCAAAGTACATGGTACATTTTCATATTGTGACATATCACTGTTATTTCTTCTTAAAGCAGAACTAACGTCCCTCACAGGGCACTTCCATCTTTTTCCTTCCTCCCTTACTTCTTGTGATCTTCGGCCATCTTGATTGCCCAGGCCAGTATGATGTAAATCCCACACAAGCACAGGAGTTTATTCAGTCCTTGCAAGTGCAGGGGGAAAGGATTTGGGATTGCATGGTATCCTGGTAACCAATAATGCACATGTGCAGCTCAACTTTTTTGACAGATCTACAGAGCGATCAGGCAGTATGAATGATTATTGCAGAATGGACATCGCCTGTTCCTGCATGATTCAACATTTTGAACTTTATTTCTACTTTAAGGGGATTTAGTTTATTAGTAGTTATGATGAATAAACATTAATGTGAGCTATGATACATCGAAATCAAAATACTGTTTCTGCAGACTCATTTCACGGTAGGAGTCAAAAATTAGTTCCAGGAGATATAATTTTAAACTGAAAAGCAGAGGAAAATGATGTATTTATTGAAGTATTATGAAAGTAGTCTAAAAACAGTGTCTTCATTTAGTTGAGTAACTTTGGACCTTTTGTCCTCTCCTATAGTCATTGATTTAGGGAAGCCAGGAATTGCCATTGAGTGAACCTCTCCATCACCTTTAAGGTGGTCCCACCTGCTAAGCTTAAGATGTTGTCACCAGGGAGAATGGTCTGACAGCACCACAGGATTCAATCATCAGGCTATTCTCTGTAGGGAACCATCCTAATGGGGAAGTTCTGCTTTCAGTTTATCTCTCTGTAGTTCATCCTCTCCAGCTGATAACTATCCCTTCATGCCATTAATCTGTGCATCTTATCATTGCTTCTCCAGACCATGGAGGATTTCACAATGGCTAAATTATAATGAGTTAAGTCCAGCTGATGTAACATAAGAATGATATAATGAGAAGCTTATAACACATGAGCTGATTGTAGTGACTGTATACATTTTGTGCATTTTTACAGAAAGAACAAAAACATTTGTTGGTGAATATTTCATTATTTTGTGTGATGGGTAATACGCATCAGTGAATGTGTGATGCATTTGTGTGATAAACTTGAACATTTCACCATGATCTGCCCTTAAAAATGCTGCAAGTACAGAAAAATACATGTTGATCCTGCTAGAAATTTTGCTGCAATGAAATCCCAAGCAGTGTTGTTAGCTGTACTTGTTTGCTGGACTATGGAACTTCAGCTTCATTTTAATCACCCCTCCTTGTTTAAATTTCTAGCACTCTTCCTTACAATGCAAGCCTGCCAAAACCGCGTGTGTAGGCAAAAGCCTAAAGCAAATGTAGTTCTGGAAGACATACCTATATCAATAGGAAATGACACGGAGCTCCCTGCTAATTCCTTCTCCAAGCAGCTCCCAAGTTTTACAAGTCTCTAGATGACGTCACATGATGTAACTTACCAATGGTCAGGCTGCTTAGTGTTATTGTGGGGGCAATGACAATCCTTGGGTGCTCACTATCGCATATTAGTTTTTCCAATTTGTTATATATGGCAATGATAACTAATATTGAGTTGATTTGAAGATTGAAGTTATGATCATACCGTACATCTTCTTCCTTGCTAATCACAAACCCTATCTAGGAATAACCTTGCTGAGAGTGGCCAGTAGATTCCGCGATGTGTGCTGTGTGTACTGTAGAAACTGAAGTCACTAAAAGTTATGGTAAGAATTACATGTGTTACTCTTAGATGATGAATCACCCCCAAGGACTCCTTGGAATGACAATGTGGTGCTATAAATATCCACTAAGGACATATAAATATTCAAGCATTTGCCAGCACCCACACTCATGACAATCATTATTTTTTCCAAAAAAAAGATTTGAAGCATATTGTGTCAACTAATGTATCAGATGTTAAATAAAATATCTTTACTATTAAAGGATATAAATAATCATTTAGTTTTAGGTCAGGTTTTTGGTGTTTTCATTGCTGAACTGTAAAGCCTGAGTGATGACTAATTCACAGATAAAACCACAACCTTTTATAGTGTACGCGCCATAAAAATCATCTGGCCTGCTGCTACGAAATGATTGTCTGCACAGCCGATTGCTGTGTATTGTATATAAACCAGCAAGCTCATTTCCTTTTATAGCAATGTAAACAATACCCCTAGCTCAAGCTTGACCTTTATTCAGTCTGGATGAAAAGGACCATGTCCCAGCAATTGTTATGGTATGTGTGACTGTGATCGTTCTCCCCACAGTCCAAACTACATTGCATACAGGACTTGAATGGACACAGTGCTTTCTTTTAGCTGCACACTTTTGGGCTTCATTTTAAAAAGAACCTTGAACGTAACCTATCTGTCAGGGATATAACTACATGTGATGGGCTCTCTAGCAAAATTATTACCAAGACCTTTGGCTCCATATTCTAGTTTTAAAGGACATTCCTACAACTGAGAGACCTGTGATATTCTATAGTAGTCGCTAGCATTGCTGCATACTTTAAAAAAAAATAGTTATTTTATAAAGTTGTCTGAGCTGCATATATATATATATTGTTTTGTAAATTTAAATGCACATGTTTAAAGCCTGTCTAAACTCAATATATATATAAGCAGTATTATCATCATAAGGCAAGACTTTAGAACACATCTTCTCCCATTTTTTTTAAATTGAACATAACTAATGGAAACAAAAAAAAATATAAATAAAAAGATCTTTAACTTAATGCAGGTAAACAAGCAGATGGAGTGCTATATGACTATCACAGATTTTAGAGGATTGTCCACCAATGGAAACCATGTAAACAAAGAGTTATCCCAACCTTAAACTTAACTCCTTCCAACAACATTGAGTAAGGAATTTTGTAGTCTACACGGATAGCTGGGAACAATGTAATGGATAAAAGACCATCAGAGGCAGACAGCACCTGGAATTATCAACAGGCATCTCTAAGGGCAAGAGCTTTTAATTGTTCAGTGGCTAAGTACTTCATAGCTCCATAGCTGCTCCTTGTGAATTCAGCCTTACTGCTATGATGAAAGTGTATTCTCTCCAGCCTTGGAGAGCTTTCATAAATCAGGGTCACAGTGCTGATCATCTTCCCTCAGACTCTTGCTTATCACTTTCTCGGCCTGGATCCCTCTGGCTCTCTCTCAGCCCGGATCCCTCTGGCTCTCTCTCAGCCTCTGACTGTTCACTCTAAGCCTGGATCCCTCGGTCTCTCTCTCAGCCCGGATCCCTCTGGCTCTCTCTCAGCCTCTGACTGTTCACTCTAAGCCTGGATCCCTCGGTCTCTCTCTCAGCCCGGATCCCTCTGGCTCTCTCTCAGCCTCTGACTGTTCACTCTAAGCCTGGATCCCTCGGTCTCTCTCTCAGTCCGGATCCCTCTGGCTCTCTCTCAGCCTTTGACTGCTTACTCTAAGCCTGGATCTCTGGCTGATTACTTCCTCCTCTCCCTACACCTGAGTGCAGGTGCATATTTACCCAGTCAGGATTGGGTTTGGCCAAGGAACCCACCCTTTCACTCCCTTGGCCGGCTCTAGGGCCCCAAAGAACCAAGTTTCTTCCTAGAAACTTACACAGACCTTTCTACTCTCTATTCCCTGGAGCCTTTTTAAAACTTTCTCTGACATTCTTAGTGACACTCTGTAACAATATGTGTGTATATATATATATATATATGTTTTGGGAAGTTTTAAATACATTTTAATCAGTGCACAAACATTGGACTACTATGGCTATACCCTTGCAGAAAGGCATCTCCCTAGCAGTCAGTCAGATTCTTATTGCCCCTAGACTCTTACTGGTCTGCTTAAAACCCATAAGAAACTGAAAAGCTTCTATTTTTTTTTGTTTTATGGTTATTTTTTATTACTTATTTTTATTATTAGTACATTGACAAAAGGGGAGGAGGGGATCATGCCCAACAGAGCTTACAATCTAATAAAACTATTGAGTTTCCTGTCATCATTTTATAACTGTTAAACCAGAAATACAGCCAATGATAGCAAGATAAATATACAGCTTTTATAGCCACATTTAGATGTAACCCAGGGATTTTCTCCTAAAGAACTTTTTTTTTGCCAATAAATGTATTCAGTTTGATGGCCAACTGAGTTCAAGCCACTTCTTTAAGCCCGGGTCTTACTGTGAATAGACTGTCAATGGAAAAGCTCAAAGCAAGTATGCTTTTCTGCTCCAATCAGAATACTTCTTTTTAGTATATGAACCGGCTCCTTGCTTCTGCCTCTCACACTCCAATTGTGCTATACAGTGACTGCAAAAGTGTGATACTAGGTTACATGCAGGTTCATACACTGCTTGTATTTAAAAATAAATGTATATATGAGTAATGGTTATAGAGCTGCAATTATTCATTCAATTCGTCTTTTCTGTTCGCCTAGATTTCAGCTTTAAGTAATTTCCATGACTATATTCGACTGCTTGATATGAACTTTTAATGGCAAAGTCCTTATTGTACTATCTGGAATAAGAAAGTCCATAAAATAATAACATCCTATTTTTTCTACAAACAAGGCCATCATGTGGATTTCCATTTTTAAATTGTTCATCCATCATTTCAGCTGAGGATGCATTTTATTCCCCAAACGGGGATTCACCTGAATGCAAAAATGAACAAACAGTTTATAAATAGACTATCTTTGCTTAACATGGGTGGTAAATGGCCAAACCTTTCATATATTTACAGTGGCCTAGTGGCAGGATCTTCATTTTGTTAGTGGTCATTGTTGCTGGCTTACCTATCACACTGTTCCTCTACGTGGTTCCTCTACGCTCTCTGCCATCTGACTGGTGGAATGCATGCTTCTATATGTGCCCACATCCCTCTTGGCAATTGATACAAAATAGGGTGCCCCCCTTGTCAGCGATGGGTACAGTCCCTAAGAAGCACCTTGACCCAAATAACACTGCTCCTTTTGACCCCTCAATATCTGGTCAATATCTGTATTAAAAGCTACATTTTGTACTGCATTGCCATGACAGCAAAGTGTATTCATTGCTAAGGTGTGCATTTGTTTCTCATTTGTCAATACCAACCTTGATATCATTTGGTTAACTCCTGTTTACTGTCTGAACCAACCTCTACCTAACACCCTGATCACAAACTCTGACACCTTTGGATTATTCACCTGGCTGACTGACCTTCTATGCATGATTTCTGACTTCTAACCCCCAGATCACAAATTTTCTGACTCTTTTGGACTATCAGCTTAGATCCCTGCCTTTCTGTGCATGACCCTTGGTCCTCATGATATCGACTTTCTGGAGTGTAAAAGCCCCCTAAGGCCCTTGCTTTTACGTCTGGCCTCTGTGAATTTTGCTGAGCCCTTTGCACGACTAAAGGTGAGGACTACAGAAGCCGATTCAAACACATATCAATACAAGCTACAAAGGTTCAGGAACTTTTTAATGCATGATTACTGAATTACAAGATAATAAGGAAGTCCATTGTCCTGTTTGCAACAGACTAATAACCTCATCCAAGTAAAATCAACTGACTTGAGCTTTAGGATGTTTCTTTTAATGCTGACAGGTAGACATTTCTTGTACACTGTTGCTGTAAATAGTGACACGTCAGGAGTTCATTCATGCAGATTCATGAAAAGTTACTGGGAGGTCCACTTTAGGGATCTAGCTGGACAGCACCGTTCTACAGCTTTTAATAATTCTGTTTTGTTCAGTACCATTTTAACAGTTAACAACACAATAGCGCTGTCTTGACAAATCTAAATGCACGTTTCCCAGGGTATATTTTCCCTGCATGCTGCCCTGTTCATCAAGACTTTGGGTGGTTGTGTTATGCTTCAGAAAGTGAACTGATGGATTGCTTGAGAACAAACACATAATTTTATGAAGTATGATGAAAACATAAGGGTTTTGTTATGATGGTTCGAACAATGCAGAACCTGTTCCCATATTGCAGTCCTGTGAAAAGAAATTCCTGTATAATTATTAAATAAAAACACTTACTTATTCAATACTCAGCTTCAAAATCTTGTGTAAGAAAAGCTCGCAGTAAGAGAGGTACTTATGTTGTTTCCTTGGATACTAGATGATGCCAATCAGGTCTGTGTTTTTATCTGAAAGTGGTACCCCTGCCGGGAGACATGGCTTGGTGAGTAGCTGTTTATACATAGCAAGTAAATAGGAACTTTGTTTATATTACAAAAGGTCCCCGACCCAGATTATTTCCTACAACCCCTTTGGAGAAAAACGTAATGAGGACAAGAAAGCTTTCTGGTCAATTTATTTAGAACCATTGCACAATCAACTAAGCAAATTCAAACCAATTTAGATACAATTATCTAATGGTAATATGGTTATGTGAACATTTAAAATTCATTTTACTAGTTATAATCATATTGTTGCTAAGCACCCTCTTCTGTCTTTGCCTTAAAAAAAGGTCTTCCACTTTATCACAGAATCTATTTTACAAAAGGGACACATTAATTATCGATGCTTTTAATCCAATTATGAGGACAGCTACAGGGCTTGCAGGACTGGAAGCCGAAATCCTAAGCCTGTTCTTAGAATTTTGCAAAGAGCCCTTTTTATCGTTTCTGAAGGGCTATTGGTAAACGCTGTGTGTACAACAAACTATCAGCACTCAACCTCTCAACACAGCATAGTTTCTAAATTTGGGAGCATGATTAATAACTCCTTTCTGAGATGCCTTGCACGCCTTTCATTTCACTGGAAATGAAACAGGACAAAAAGGTTACAAAAACTGAAAAATTTCAATCTGTGGGTTGTTTACAACATTCAGCCCCAGAAAAATTCTGTAATACGGTATTTATATTCTTAAATGTAACTTTGTTTATTCAAATTCCAAGGTATGCAAATATTTTGTGGTTTTCACGCTTTCACTGGGATTTAGTACTATATGCAAAGGATAGTAATAATAATAATAACTACATTTAAAAAAAAAAGTTAACCCTTTTAAATAATAAAATCTAAAGTTGTTTTTTAAAAAAACATGTTAAAACATGTCTGTCTGTTGGCAAGAGTGAAGATGTCAGTGTCCATCATTACTAATAACAGATTGATACATTTATATGGTCCAAATATTCTGTTATATCCTACTTTTTATCTTGCTTTCTTTTTGTTTTTTGTTTTTCACCTAAGATGGTTTAATTTTGTGTCAATAGCACAGGTTTAAAGCTAACATCCATGATGAAGGGGTCATTTCCCTAAAATGCGTCAGTGTCACACCTCTATAAACAATACACATATGGGTGATGAAGACAGAACTGCCTATTCCTTGCTAGTTAGATTTGTGCCTTTGACATAGAGTTAGGTACTCACTATACTAACAATAAATTCAATTTTGTTGCCCTTTTTAAATTCCAGTGCTTAAAGCGGGACTAAACTAAAAACAAAAAAATGACACAACTTTAATCCTGCAGATCCCTCGATGGCACTGGTCTTTCTTGCGATTCGGTCCCACGTTGTCCTGGGACTCCTCTTTGTCTGGGAAGTGTGTTCTCTTCCAGTCTTCTTGCTCCATAACTGACCTTGCACTGCGCAGGTACTAGATTGGGTGACGTAGCCGCTGTGAAGGGGGAAAAAAAAAAGAGCCGATCTCACTGCGCATGCATGAGATTGGCATCTTTTTCCCTTTGGTGGAAAAATGCCTCTTCTGCGCATGCCCTTTCAAGTGCAGAAGGAGCAGCTAGAGCCTGGTGGTGGGAGCCCTAAGCCCCCCGGCATACCTAAGTCATGCATCCTGGGAGGCTTTGTGCTCCCATCGCAGTGATTAACATTTAAAGGGTCAGTGCTTCACTCTTTTTTTAAAAAAAGGGTCTTGCACTTAAAAAAAACAACAATTTTACTTTATTTAGACAGGTTGTATACCTTTTCTATGTAAAGCAATGTTGAGCTTAGGTACGCTTTCATTCTGTAATTTTTAAATAAACATCCACCTATATACATTTCTTCATCTTAAACAGGCCACATCCCTAACATTCATAGGAAAAGATATGCGATGAAAGACATTAATTTTAAGCGGGACTTTTAAAGTCCCGCTTAAAATTGATATCTTTAGTCGCAAATCTTTTCATTCTGTAATGTTTGGTACCAGGTTCCTTTGCACTAAATGATGAACCTTTGTTGCACCTTGTTATATCTTTTCCTTTAATTACTCCTAAATGGCTGTCATTTGAATAGTTGTCTTGATAGGAGGGCTTCACCTCTATTCCTGTTCTGATGACTATCCAGAATATATGATTTTTCATCACTATTAGACTTGGTGACAGTAGCCATCATGACAAATAAAAGACTGCATCAAGAACAGGACCACAGATACAGAACAAAAATATACCTTTTACTCCTGAGGAACTTTTTTATGTTATATTTTCAGGATTAGCAAAACTCTTGCTACAACCAATTTGTTGGCGGTTAGTGAAAGAATGCCCATCTCTCTTAAAAATAAATAAATAACTTGGTTTCATGCTGCTGGCTCCTTCAAGTAGTACTGGTTATGATGCAGACACTATGAAATGGGAGGTCATTCAGCTACAGTTAAAAGAATCCCCAGCAACTCGAGAAACCCTCAGGTTCCAAGGAACCATGGTTGAGAATGGCTGCTCTAAAATAATAAAAAAAAAACCCTGAAATGTCTAAGTTGTTGTAAAACACCTGTAAATAAATGTAAACTCCAAGCAAATGACATTAGGTTCACCATGTCTATGATGTGTTTGTTGCTGTTGCGTTGCCCTATGTAGTGTTGGGGCGGCCCAACACACTACAATGCTCAGGAAAGTTGGGCTATAATTCTGCCAATATAGAATATTCTGGATTGATATGGCTCCCCATTCTGTTGACTTTGCTTGTTACCAGGTAAAAAATGCTTGCAACAGTGAAAAACATCCAGATCATAGTCTACTATTTATACATTAAAACCAGTTTTTGTACACAGTGTTGCCTTTGTCCATTTACCTGGATATTTTTCCAATCACTACATTATCTCCTGATAATTTATAATGAATTTTGCATATACTATAGAATATAATGCATGATTCTTCTCCTCATTTCTGTTTCCTTCACAGTTTATGTTCCTCTTGCATGTGAATGGGTAGTAACTCTTCCAGACTGGGTCTGTTTACTCATTCATTCTGAGAGTTCAAAAACCACTAACACCGTGCTTCTCATCCAGGGTTCCTCCAGAGGTTGCTAGGGCTTCTATGTGCAATGAGCAATTGTGCTTCTCAGGCCAGTTTAAGTGACACTAATGATCTTTTTGACATTCTTCTCTCTGGTTAGCAATGCAGGAGGCATTCTGGCTACTGACCACCACACTAATACACTGTGAGCTGTGGATATATTATTTATAGCAGGGGTTCCTCAAGACTTGAAAAGTATTTTAAGGGTTCCCCTATGTTCAAGAAACATCTCAATTTGTGGTATGTGTCACGCAGCAAAAATCAATTAGATATTCTTTTCTGGTCTATGTTTTATTTTGCTCCCTACACAATTAAAATACACTGTCTACCTAATGTATCTTCTTTCTGTTCTATTTTCTCAACAACATATACATTGAAAGCTATACAATATGTGTATTGTTTAGGAATATCATATTATTTCAAATTAGTAAAATTTAAGTTATATAAATATATGAATAATATAATTCACGCAAAACCCATACATGATCAGGTTTTAATTGTTTGATTTGGATACTTACAGCTATTGGGCTTCAGCAGCAATATCTTCCAGCCTGAATTCTCAACTTCTTGGTTAGATAGTTTCTTTCCTCTTGAACTTAGAGGAGCCTAATAAATAAACTTACTGTAATCAGATGATTAGATGTGATCTCCAGAGTTCCCTGGACATTAATTTACCCTAATGGCATCCACACAAAGCTCTGATTTTACTTTTGGAGGTGGAACCTATCCCATGTTAGTATTTAAAATTTCCAAAAAACTTGGAAGTTTTAAAAAAGTTTGATTCATGCCAGTGCCAATAATATTGCAGTATTTCACATTCACCAGTAATATTTCAGGAAATTGATGTATGTTACAAAACAACACAATACACACTGAATAAACTTTTTGTTGTGCTGCATCTGTTTATTGTGTGCCATATGAAAATCTTTGTTTGAATTTTTTAATGGTAACTGTGGCATATGTGTAAGAGGCTGTAATCTTGTGTTCTTTTGCCAACGCTGACAAAGGTCTGGTTGTCAGTGATACCTTTAACAGCTAAATTTATCCCAGACTGACAGAAGCAGGTGCTGGTGGGCCTGCCAGACACTTGTGCACGGGAATCTCGCTTCTTACAGGTCAACAGCTAGAGGGGAAAAAGCTTCTGTCCTCATGTTAGAAACAGAGTGAGGCAAGCAGAACCCATTCTGGGGGTTTCTCTTCAAAGCCAGCTGGTCTGGCTTTAATATACAGGAATTTATTTTACCTGTAAGAGTTTGGTCAACGAACCCCTCAGCAGGTGCTGTAGGGCAAAACCTTCCTGGAGAAGCAGGGCACTGGTAAGTTTTTTTTTTTTATTCATTTTTATATGATTAAACAAATGCTAAACTGTTTCGTGCTTCACATAGCAAGGGCATCGAGTGTGCTTGTTCCTAACCCAATACAATGCTTTTTCACTTTTCATTTTAATTCACTTGCTAGTAAACCTAAATGCTTATTCGTTTTTTACATTATTAAAATAATTATTTTTAAGTAAATAAGTATTTTTCTAGGAATCAGATCAGGGCCCTGCCAAAAAGGGCGAGGATGCTTTTCATGACAATGTCTCCTTTGGTATTTTTATGAACCACTTTCCTAACTTATACCAAAAAAAAAGAAAGAAAGAATAAATGTCACCAGTGCAGCAAAATTATTTTGGAGTGTTGGAATCCCTAAAGTGTGTGCTTTTATGGCAGTGGTTAAGAACAATGCTAGCCTTTTTATTTTTTTTTCCTAGTAAACATGAAAGGATGACTTCCCTCTTTTTTGTTTAGTGCAGTAATAATGCTTATAACTTTTGGAGCCTGGACCTAATTTAACACATGGGTTCTCAAATAATAAAAGGGAACACATTATTTTTGGCCTTCATCGACAAAAGTAGTTCACAAACAATGACATCTGATTTGTAAACCCTCAAATCCAGTAGAAAGATAAAATATGAAATCATGAAACTTTTTAAAAATGAAATAGAATAAATAGTTTTTTTAGAACTGTAAATTACTTATAGATGCAATCTGTAGATTTTTGAATGTCAGTAGAGTGTCTCTTAATTACACATGCATGTATATTTTTTACATCATCTTTTGTTAAGCAAGGGTACAGTATACTGTTATGGAAGCTCAAATGGCAAATTATGAGTGAAAACAATAGAGTTTATGCAAAATAAGGCGACACACATTGTTGCCAGAGAAAATAGTGAAGTTAAGGTAATTTATTTATTTTTGCAATGGTCTTGAAATTGCCTTTGATAAGAAAGCTCCTTGCGACCAAAAATTACCTATTCTTGTGCCAAAAATGGAATACAAAGCAAGGGTGCTGGTTGACCCTTATTTATTCTAATTATAAGTTTATTTTCCAAAAATTTTGGGCCTGATTTTAGGACTCAATAATCTTTTCTCGAACGTTTTCTCTCAAAATACTTTTTCCACTTCTGGTAGATGAAAAATACTAAAAGGTAGGTAAGAAAGAAATCTTAAATTTCAATAAACTTGGGGCAACTTAGTTTGAGTATTTATTTTTTGTATACTGGGGACTGGAAAAGTATTTTTAATATTTTATTTTTTAATAAAACATGTGAGAAAGCCTAAGAGAACTGTTTATTGAATCTTGGGTACAGGAACACGAGATGACTAATATAGAAGAATTAAACTTTTTCTTCATAGTGTAGACTGATAATGTTTTCATAAGAATTTTACCTTTATTTTAGTGTTATACAAAAATTTAGCATTAGGAAAAATATGATAACATTTACATATGCCAAAATTACCTGATAAAACTAGTATATCAAGTCAAATTTGAGCAAAATTCAAGTATACACAACTTTACTTGATATTGTTTGCCAAGTGAGCATTCTCTTTTTCTTTAGTAAACACAGATGATATATTCTATCTGCCAGTCATTTATTACTTTTTTGTATTTTTTTTATTCTTGTCAGTATTAGTAAGGGACACAGCGCTGTCTTCTTAACCTTATTTTATGCCTTTTTCATATTAGTAAAGAAAGCAAAAGGAAAGAACATTACAATTCACAAATTACAATTTGGAGAAGTGTAGTTGTAATCACTTGCATTTGTAACTAACCAGTTAGAGGATACATCTAAGCCCACATATGCACTGATAAAAATCTGCTTTGTATAGTGCATACATTCCCTGTAATATGTCACTGGATGTTTGCACTGTGTCCCACTGTGACATAATTGACTTACCAACAAAGATTGTATCACATATGATGCCATGACATATGTGACCCAATAATCTGATCATCCATCATCTACCCTACATTTGCCAATTGTTTCACTACTCATCCCAGCCCAGGGTGATGACTGAAGCAAACAAGCTTAAAAAAAATGACAGCTGAGTTATTAGTGCTGGAGTTCATACTGCACAAAACAAAATCTTTTCTACGTGTTTCACTGCATTACACAAAATGTATTCTCCTAACACCAGGGAGTTCTATGACCAGCAATGTATAACCCATGCTGTTGGAGCTGGTGTGTTTGAAGCCTAAAGAAATATCATCATACCCCTAACTAGTGCAGAAGCCCACAGGCAATGCTTGGCGGCAAACAATAGTGACCATAACTACATTTGCTGTCTGATTTCTAAGCACAACCCACTCATCTGGGTATTATATGTTGAACTGGGTTCTCCCTAAATATGTAAATGGTGGTAGGTGGGAGCATAATCAACTTTTCAATTTTCCATATTTTCAAAATTCATATTATATTATTCTAAAAATGAGTATTTCATATCAGAAAATGTGCCATGATCAATAATTAGTGTATCCTTCCTAATAATATTATATGTCAATATCCTTTAAGCTGCAAAACGTTCTGAGAATTGTTGGTAATTTTGTATTCTGATTACCATCCATATTTGGAGCTAAAAAAACTGCAGGTCTAACCTTGATTAATGTGAATAATGTGTACAACTGTTAAAAAAAAACGATACACCCCAAGACCTTGACATAGGGCTAGGTCTGTTATGTCTAGGGGAAGGAAGCATGTTGCAACTTATACAGTATTACTATGAAGGGTTACCAATGACGAATTCCCAATGCCCCACCACTAATTTGTCATAGAAAGGAAGCAAACAGGGAAGAAAATGGTAAATTTTACATTAAGCTAATTCATTGAGTTTGAGGATGATATTGTGATTTTTGTTATAATAAAAAGGCCAAGAGCTGAACTTCTAATTTCAAACAACAGTTCTTCCTGATAGGAAATTAAGTTGCATCTCTTGTCTGGGATTAGGGCATTTTATGTGTGGATTTGTTTCAGATATGAGCCATTTGTAGGGTTTATATTCACTGCTAGTTGTGTATGTTTTCACTTTGCCTATACATTTTGTCTATTTTTGAGGCCGTGCCTTTTAATGCCCACTTTCCATCAATTTACCTGCATGTACATACCTGTTTTGTTTTATATTTATATATTATCTACAGAGGTATAAAGAAGGAAACTGTTACAGGATAGTTCTTTGTGGGAACATTAAAAAAAAAGTATAAATGTGGAACAAATATTAAAAATCAATAACAAAAAAAAGTCTTTATTCCCTATGCCTACGACTTGTTTTAAAGCTTAGGAAGTATATTACAAAAAAAGGAGGGTCCAGCTTTCTTTTATGAGGCAGCTGTGAATTGGAAACTTGTAGACAGGGATTTACAGAGTTGTAAAAGCAGATATAGGATTTCATTGAAGACTGGTAATCCTTTCAAATGCAACCTAAAATATATAGTCTTCATATTCATTTTTTTAAATTGTGCATAGCTGAAGCTATTTAACAGGTAAAACAATCAAAATGTGCATTGCCTATAAAATATTGGTTTAAATGTATACTTAATGACTAGTCCAGATTATCAGACAATAATAAAATCAGAAAAATGTAATTGAGCTGAGATTTTTTTTGCCACAGACCATACTTCTAATTTGACCCAGTTTTTGCATTGAACATACAGCGGGACTTCACCCTCATGGTATCTGTTTTCTTCTCTAACTCCTTTGATAGTCATTGCATCAGTGGAACATTCTAAATAACTGTTTTGGCATTTGAGTGGGGTGACAGATTCAGTAGATCATTGGCAGCTGCTTGGGCTAAGCTGTCCTGTGTGCAAGGGTGGAGCATGTGACACCTGTTGTGGTATTAAAGAAAAAAAGACAGCTTGGTGTATTAGAAAACTGCATATGTGGAATACAAAAAAAACACAAAGAAGCACATACTTAAGAACATAGCAAAATGCAATATAAAACTTTGATATCATTATTGCTTAGTAAATACAAAAAGCAAGACTTTTTATAGCGTATAACAAAAAGGAAATGCTATGACAGTGTGTAATATTTAGAATAATCAAACTTGACATGAAAATTATAAAAAAAACATAAAAAGAAACAAACAGCCATGAACTTACAGTAGTTCCATGTCTTCATTTTATCATCATAGGGCTAATAATAGTTATTTCCTCTTTCATTTAAAGTGTGAGTGGTTGTTGAACACATTGGGCCTGATTTAATAAAAATCTCCATGGCCGGAGAGAATACACTTTTATCATTGAACCAGGTGATCCAGCAAACATGGAATGGATTTCTTGTTTCTTGGATTTCTTTGTTCTACTTGTTAGCAAATGCTTTCAATCTTGGAACAGATCCATTCCAGATTTTTTGGATCACCCAGTTTCACTGATAAAAGTGTATCCTCTCCAGCCTTGAAGACCTTTAATAAATCTGGCCCAATATGTGGCTCTTGATGCACAAAGACTGTTGTGGGTAGGATCATGTGAATTCCAATGCAGGTGACTGGAAGCTTTAAAGCCCAACCTCTAGATGGCCGACTATGTTTGGCCAAGGTAGGTGGTTCTTGCTGAACAGATTCAAAACAGACTTATTTCCTACCTGCCCCTGTTGTTTGCCTTCTTCAGCCAAGGCTGATGTGATGATATCAGCACTTTTTGTGAAATAAAGTATGAAGGGGCCTGAATTTCCCCCAAACCCACCTAAGCCTAGGGTGCTATGGACACAGGGACACTTTGAGCCCCTGCCAATGCATCTTATGTATCTGTCTTATTGATCCGGAGTGCCTGTGCCTGTCATACAGCTCCCTACTCCTCTGTACAGTCCTTTGTACACCTGGGCAGGAACTTAGTCTCTCCAGACAATTTTAAAAGGTTGGCAGAAGCTGCAGAGTATACCTTCACTGAGCAACCTCATGTGACTTTTATCCACCTGTCATTTGTCTGGGCCACATGAGCACTGCCCATGAATCACTGAACTTGGGTAGTGCAGAACGAGCTGCCAGTTGACAACAGGTTGAATGTACCTGGATGGGGGGGTTCATGTGATTGGGGGTGGGGCAGGTATCAGGGGGTGTACAGAGTTGGGCGGTAAAAGGGAGAGCAGCACAAGCTAGCTGGCCTAGGGGATAAAAATATAAATCCAGCCCTTGTTAATAATCACTCCACTCAAAGGAAACAGGCTGTAGTGAATAGTTTTCCTAACAAGAAGTAGAAGGCTCCATAAAGAAACTTCTAGCACTGAAACTGAACGGAACATTTTAGGTATAGAAAGAAGTATGTGGGGGGATAGACGACACTGCACAGGTATTGATTTGCATTTGTGCCTAGATTTTAGCTTTAAGAAAATTACTATTTAGTGACCTTTATGTGAAAAAACACAAACGTCATAATATTATAGATTTAAAGTGAAATATTATAAAATGCAAACTTTTTTTTTAAATAGAGGGGGGGGAAAACCCCTGCCAGGATTTTTGTTGATCCTGATTTAATTTCACTTACTGGTCTGAAGACAAAAACGTAAGGGGAAATATCACTAGTAGTGATGTCAACTCAGCAAAACCCTACTTTTTGCAGGATAGAGGAAGGAAAAAAACTCTTCTTTTTACTATTTTTTTGTCCCCACTAGAGATTTCCCATTATAACTTTATTACAGTGACAATATTGTCAGTTGGACAGGAATGCAAAGGGATTTTTACTAATGAGACACAAACCAAAAAGAAAAGCAGTTAAAATAATTTTCTATTTTATACAGAATGAAAAAAATGAAAAACTTGACAAATTTGTTGCTTACCTGCCCCATAATTAAAGTAATTCAATAGCACTACCCAAAGTTTTAAAATGAGCAAAGTACTAGTTGCTTTGTATTGATACCACCATCATTGAATTGTCTCTGGTATCAGTAAAGCACATTGCACAAAGAAATTTTATGTCTGTGTATAAGGTAGTTATGTACTCTTGGGACTTCCCCACTTTATGAAAAAAGAGTAGACAGTGATGTCATTTGAGGAGGCGACGCATGTCAAAAATAGATTGCAAGTAATTACATATATATCCAAGTGGTTTTTATTTGCAAGAAAATAATTTGCATGTAAATAAAACTATTTTATAGTTTTTTTGGGGTGATTTTAAATATACAATTTTTTTTTAACATACTTAATGGGTAATTTACTTTGTGAGTAAAACCTATTAAACAAGTTGAATGTTATTTTAGTTTAGTAAACAAGGTAAAGTGATTTTCACATTGACTACCCAATCGTGTGTGAGATGGAGTGTAGTAAAGGAAGCTTCAGCTTACTTGCTACGTTAAGTAAACATTAATTTAAAAATTGATATTTATCTACCCCTAAAAAATCAACCTATTTATCCATAATGGCCAGCAAACCTTCAAAGAGAACTTTAGATTTTATGCAGTAGCTACAGACAGAGACTACAGGCATGGCAGGCCAGTAATGGGGAATAATAGGTCAACTGTAGGAGCCTACATGCAGTACTGGTGACGTCTCCTTTGCACGCTGCATGACATTTTTTTGGGGAACATCTTAACATCTTCCACATTTTACGCTACCTTTAATATAGAGCCAGTTTGGACTGCTATTCAGTTCTTTCCCCAGGTCAGCTTTAGATATTATTTTTTCTATACACTTGAAGCTACATAAAAGTGAATAAGTAAAACTTTCCATAGTTCATCAACCCCAGAAGTGAGCCAGTGCTTCAGATGGTTTGATTGCTGACACTGTACCAAGGTCATCCTCAACTTGTTTATTTATTCCATAGCTGTGAGACCGCAAATCAATACTTGCTGTAAGAACAACATTGTAGAGATGGTTTTGCTGTCTTTTGACCACAAACAGCAAAAAAGATATTTTTCCCTTGTAAGAGCCTTTTTTTCTTTTTAATAAAGAAATATGTGTTTTGGTTTAGTTTTACTGAATGTCATACACTCTTGACAGTGTGCAGGATAGTGGATAGTATATCACAAAATATGTTGGAGGCTTTACTTTATCGGTATTAAAACATTGTTATTACAGCACAAGGGGCAGTGGAAAATAAATATTAATAGTAATTTTATTATATATAACAAGCATTGTACTATTTATATCAGTGGTCCACAATCAGTGGCTTCAGGGTTGTATATGGTTCACAGATACCTTTGATGTGCCCCCCCTCCCTCGAACCTATAAATAAGCTCCCAATACATTTCTTTTACCTTTCTCTTCTTATGTACAAAACAACAGCAGAATCTGTAGTTGTAGATTTATATATTATGTGGCTTTCTAAACAGTGTTGCTGTGCAGAAACCAGATTTTCAAAGAAAAACTGTGCTTTATTCTGTAGTGGTGTTATCAGTTCCATGTGTATTAATTTTTGAAGAATGGCTCAGTTCACAAAATGAATGCCCTGTGTGCTTGACTATGATAATTAGCAGAATGAGCAAACAGTTAGGGAAGTAAAGGCGTTCTGACCTTGGCAAGTAGGGAGGGTCATAAGCATGACCAAACCAAGCCCCAAGGAACAGTTTGGCAATCATACGATGGTATTCTGTCTGAGAATTACCCCATTAATAACAAATTACAGCCAGGAAGGAATGTACTGCTTTCCCTCTATACTAGAATGGGTTGATGCTAATGAGATACTGAATTGTACTGAATTATACTGAATTGTGCCAAACCAAAGGTAGAAATAAGATTGGCTGACAAGTTAAGCCAAAGACTATGCTCCTGTTATCATCTAATTCATAGACTCTCCTATCCCACTGTATTGATCTATGACATAGCCAGGGTAGTACCATTATACTACAGTAAATATTAAGACCCCTTCCGTCTCATGAACACAATTCTTACTGAAATATGTTCCTTTCAGAAAAGTAGCATGTCTATTTTATACCTTTAAGATAATGTTTTATACCTTTAAGATAATGTCTACCTTACCTGAACTCCTGAGTTGATTCTAGCATTTACGTCATATTTTACCATGCCTAGCATAGAATAAAAATAAAGCCAGGGGCACTGGTTTCATCAAAATTACTTCTGGTTTTAGAATGCTTTTAAAAAACACTAAGAAATATCTACTTATCCAAATGACTCAGCATCTTCATGTGGGCATCCTGCACAGTGTAACTCAGCTGCAAAAACAATCGACAATTCTACCATCTGTCCCAGAGTTAGACAAAGCTAATAACCTAGAGGTACCAGCTGTGCAACATGGTATAAATACATTAGCACATTAAACCAATCCTTATATATCACAAGATAACTATTGAAATAATAAGAAAAATAATAACTGGAAAGCACAGAGCATTCTGTGCAGGCTGCCAATTTACAGTTGTCATAAATGCTTCCAAGACTTCTGTTAACTGATATATTGATTAAATGAACTTAAACATTTTCATAAGAAGGTAATATGACATTATGATCAACATTAAATAACATAAGGGAGAAAAAATGAAATATTAGACTTTTACAGTGGTATTTCTAAATGTTTTAACAAACGGAATGAACACGTACTCTGGCCAACAAAGTGCATTTTTCTGACATCCATGGGTATGTACCATCAACTGCCACTGTCAAATATGTTCAAACCTTAATTTTTCATAACTGTTTAAAAAATTAAATATGATTTCATATTAGCTGCCATTTGCAGGTTTTTTCAGTAAAAAGTTATGAGCCAAGAACAAATAATGAACCAGCAATGCAACCATATTACCTTTACACCATTGATTAATTTGTTTGTAGATCTGCCACAGTAAGTGGTGTGTTTAACAACTCCAGCTACCTCTTGCTTTTTGGTCATTGTTATGAAAATTGCATGAGGGCAATTAGAAAAACCTATAGTCTCTAATACTAGTATTGAAGGTCTAAGAAGATTAATACCTTGGTAAGATTTTATTTATCAACGTTTGATAGGCGGTGACATATTATGCAGCACTTTGCAAAGTTTTTAATCATATTACTAACTGTACCTCAAAAGGGATCACGGTGTAATGTTCCTACCATATTCATAAGCTATTAACAAGACTAAGGCCAATTTGGAGGGGAAGCCAAGTAACCTAACTGCATGTTTTTGGGGATATTGGGGAATCTGGAGGAAACCCACTCAAGCACATGGAGAACATACAAACTCCTTGTAGATAGAGTCCAGAAAATGCTAGCCACCGAACTAGCCATGCCGCTATAACATATGGGTTATTGTTTTAGATAAACCTTCCACTTTTCATTTACAGTCTTATTCCTCTAACTTTTTCCCCCGCAATTGCTTGCTTACTTGCAAAACCACTGAAAATTATAACAAATATTAAAATAGCAACTACCCACTCATAATACATATTCACATTTAGAAACCCAATGCTATAGTCCTTGTTTAAAGTAGCATAGCCGAATCAATGGCTAGTTAGCAAAGCAGTGCCAACTCTTGTCCACAGGAATATATAAGGTAGTAATAAAGAAAACATAAAAGCTATTTAGATTTCATTTTATTTACATGAGATCACTTAAAGTGAATCTGATTTTGAAACATAATGATTTATTGTCTTATAAGGATGATGTTGATAGTACCATGCAAATGTACCTTTTGTCTTTAAGTCCTCCTAAAAAATACCAGTGCGCTTTTTATGTCTTGAGCCTAATAGCTGATGCAATGAAATGCTAGCCTTATAAGATTTGAGGTAAGATTTGATTATATCACTAACGTGATGTTTGTTATTCTCCCTGCTGAAGTAAAAGCTGTATCTGTGGACTTGAAGTGCAAGGATCTCCCTGCCACTACAATAAAATCTAATGGTCTGGCACTCCTGCTGCTTTTTAAACCCCCCCCCCCCCCCCCCCCCCCCCCCCCCCCCCACCACCATTTTTTAGTGGAATAACTCTGCCATGATCAAGCAAGCTCTATCAAGATGGCCACCTTTACACAGCAACACAGTACAGAATATAGTAAGTCAGGAATTGGAAAAAGATCAGTAGTTTGCTATCTCCTGGCTTCATTTGGGAACGTGTTTTACAATTCATGTCCTCTTTAAAATTACTTAATTATTTAAAATGTTTCACTCATGTCTGACTGTTAAATGTTATTCCTTTTGCGCATAATTATTGCAGTTTGTAAAAAAAACTGTTTGTTAGTTGCAATACTTAAAAGCTGTCCAGGTCAAATGTGACAGTAATAGGCCTATTTTGTGGGCAAGCAATTTAAAGTATTATCAATACAATTAATGTTTAAGAATGTAGTGTAGGAAGGTATTGCTTATTAGGAACAATGATACATTAGATTTTAAAGGTATACTGTAAAATTTATACATGATTCATAAATGCCTCTAGTTCCTTGACAACCTTTAGGGAGGGGTGCATGTTTTTTGTGCCTAAAACTGTCACAAGCATCTTTACAAAATCTTGTCTGCTAAACTGTCCCAGGGTTGCATGCTCAGGGGTCTCAGACAGACACAAAACTGTTGCAAATCCATTGCTATCTGGGAGGCAGTCTGATTTGCCCTGGAGAGATGCCTGATTCTGTCAGCAGCTTGCTTGAAAAATCTGCCACATATTATGGATTGAAAGAAATGAGCTCACATAAAACAAAAATATAGTAAATGAGAATGTCATTACATGCAATTAAATGCCTTACTACTAAAAACCTTTGTGGTATTGGACATTACTTTCCACTTGTTATGCTATCAGATATTTGAAATAACTGCGCAGAAAAGAAACATGCAGAAGTACATCCACTGATTTATTCTAAAATGGCTTGGTCATGTTGTATTCTAACTTGATCATAACAGTTAATCCAGTCTTGACAAGATATTGCTATGTTATTGTATGGCTATGTGAAAGGCTGTGTTCAGTTAAATACTGCAGCATCTACCGTTCCAGTTCACCAGGGGGTTGCCAATAGGCACCTGAGAGTGGAGAGTGGTAACAAGTGGTAACAAACGCCTGGGCTTTTACAGGTATTTTCAAATGGTTTGCTTGCAGTTGAAAGCATTTTTTTTTTACTTTTTTATATAAAATGATGTAACTTTTGTAAGCAGTTGGAGCAGTTAACTGCTTTTGTATTTTGCCTGTAACGTCTAAAAAACCCATGGGGCATGTTATCCCAAGCAAATACCTGATATAAAATAGGTCAATGAATCAACCAATTACTTTAATATCAAAATTTTTTAAGGGGGTGGTTAAATGCAGTTAATTAGTTAAACACTAGTCTGAATTTGACCTTATTGTCTATCCAAGACAATACAAAGTCAAATTAAGCAACACCTGACTAAGGTATGGAAATGTACTTTTGCACATCAAAAATTGTCTGTATTATTCAAAAGCTATTGCAATAGTTTGGAAAAGCTGATTCTAAAGTTGATTTTTTTTTCTTTTGAAAATGTCAAAAGAGTACATAGGTATATATACAAACCTATTAAAGTAAACTATACAGTATATCCATATACTAAATTCAGTTTAAAGGTTAAGCAGCATCTGTGCTTATTCTAATATGGTGGTCTATAGGCAACATCATGGATTTTTACCTTAACCCTTTGTGAAAGTCCTATTAGCAGGTTGCAGAACACTTGAAAGGTTAATTTAATGTGCAAACTCCATATAGACAGTGTCTAGAGCTGCAAAGGTGAGAGTGCCAGTCGCTAAGCCACACTACTATATGCTATATGGGTTATGTTATGTATTTGCACAATGTTAGACACACTATATGCTCAAAAAAGGCAATATCACATTTTAGTATATTTTTTTTTTGTTACCAGAATTTAGAAAATCACCCTTCATGACTTATATAATATGGAAAACACACAACTAAGGTAAGTAATCACCTGCAGAGACAGAGGCATGAGGGAGACTTTTGAAGAATAGTATTTATGCATACTGATGCCTTACTGAGTTGATTAATACTGTCAAAAATATCTCACTGCTGGATACACAGAATACCTAAGGTTTTTCACAGTACAGTAAAATCACAGAATGTAAGTGATTTAACAATGCACTGTCTCGTTTAGGCAAATGCTTTTACAACAAGAAGCTTTGATCGTCTTGTACTATAATATACTAATATAATATAATATAATATAATATAATATAATATAATATACTAGGGAGTACTATAATATACCATACAAGTAAGTGAAAAGTCTATAAAGATGCAGGAGGTGGGTGAATAATCTTAGCAAAATAAGAAACTTGTATATGGCACATGACTGTTACTTCTGTAGACTGTACTTCTATAGAAGCCAGCCAGATACTGTCCTAAATACAAAATATGGATGCTCCAGCCCTCAGAAAACACCATCCAATTGTTGATGGTCCATTGAAAAAGTCTTTGAAAAAAACAACTGGATGGAATAGGTGGTTTGCAAATTAAGTTTCTTTTTAAAGCATTGCTAACAAGAAGTCTAATCTAGTCTAAAGAGTACATATTGTTCTGACCTACTCTAGGTAGGAACATATGCATGCTCAGCTGCTGTTGGACAATTTTACATCAAATTTTCCAAATAATACCAGAAAAAATAACTCCAGATATTTATGTATGCGTGATGAAGGCCTCAAAGTATAGCCCATCTGGAAGATATGTATATGCAGACTAATAGATGAGGAATACGTATCGAGACGCAGACACTACTAGTGACTAGTCCTTGTCTGCCTTTTCCGCTTTCAGATCCTCTGGGTCCAGTTTTCAGGTAAAGGCTGTAATATCTCCATTACCACCAACAAAACACTATAATAGTCCAATGACATAACCTGTGTATTGGAAAGAACTAAGATTATAACCATAACAAATAAGCATGCCTGCACTGCTGAAACATTTGAATGTCAATAACTGTGTGATCACCAGGCCACTACGTGGTTTAACAAGCAAGACATTATTATTAAGATATCCTGAACAGAAATCTACTGCGTGCATTAGGCCATGAGATGGGGACCATAGATAACCCAAAATTAGAATATATTATTGAGCTAACTCAGAAACAATAGAACAAATGTGAACAGCTGCCCTGTCTAGAGGATTCAATTAGAATTAGTTATTTATTTATTTTAAATATTAAACCACTTTCTTTCTTCAGGGAAACATCAATTTAATTTTGCAGCCTCTCTTATTTAGTAATTAGGATTATTAAAGAAATATAAAAACTATTCTTCCCAGTCTAAGAATATAGTGGGGTTTGATTATAATTTGCTTCTATATGGGTGGATAAAGATGGGGGCTTAACTGGTTGGGTGTTGAAGGCCCTAAACCTCTATGCTGCTACAGTAATGGAGTCTATTATTGCCATTGGTCTATATATACTTCAAATATCTAAATGTAAACCATGTATACAATATATGTACATAATATGAGCATATTATAATAACACCCTATACTGTTCATAGACATTAAACATATTTTATTTTTCTGACATAATCTAAAAGTCTGAATCTGATTGGTGGATGTTGGTAATACTTGGTAATAGTTCTTTTTTTAAGACATGCATATAGGTAAGGGTCATCATAATCAATAGATTAATGCAATCTTAAAAAGAAAACTGAATAAAGCATAATATATCTAATAGCTACAAAGTGAACACAATAATTGTAAAATACTAATTTTACTATCCCCCTTTAGAATTATTGATACAGAGAATTAAATAAATAATTAGTTCCCAGTTATAATTGTCATAATGACAACTGTCTCATATGTACTCACACTGTGTTGATAGGACATTTATGGAAACACTACCAGTAAAAATATAATAGGAGTTACCAGTATTATTAAAAGAACTAATATAGGCCCAACTATGAGGTCATTAGAGGGACTGCTTTCCCTAAGCTGCAATATGCTTTTTTTTACCATCATTTCTGCAGTGTGCACGTATACCCAGAATCCTCATACTTAGTGATACACTACCATATATTGTGATATGTTTTTGTGTTTTAATATTTTGCCTAAAACATACAGGCTTCAAATGATGTTTAGGAAATGGCATTATGTTTTTTTCTCTTTTTCGATTTGCTGCGGGCACTGGGAGCTTTGGAACTCAACTACAAGCTTGTAGGAACTCAACAACAAGCAGCAAGACATTTTACATTTAAGCCTACTGCTCACAATTTGATTAGTTTGCATAATTTTTATTTTATCCTTTCAACTAGGCTTTAAAATAAAAGGTATCACTACCAAAAATTATATATTCTGAGATACTTCTGTGTTACAGGATCCATCAAAGGTGCTTCTGTGTCCCCTTAGAAGAGACTACAATATGTACAGTTTCTGTACTATCGGTACATACTACAGAGTATAGAGTACCTACAGAGTACAGTATCTGAATGTGAATCTGTAAATGCAGCCTATCAGTTCTGATACAGTAATACAATGTCTATAAATCTTACTTTAAAGCAGAATTTTAGCATAAAAAACAAAGATAGACAATCAGTACGATTTTTTTACAGAAGAGATATACTGTCACAGGTTCTGTAATTAAAGAGTTTGCAAAAGTACTTTACTGTTTGCAAACTCTTTCTAAATGTGCACCGAGCTGGGCATGTGCTCAGTGCACAATCTAGGCATGCCTCGGTTCCAGGATATTTTAAATCCCCTGTGTTATCCCATGCCAAGCAATGATCCCTGACCTAGAAGACCATAAGAAAATGTTAGTGCCCGTGAGCTTCCAAATATCTTATCCCTGGAGGGGTGACAAGTAACGATGTTTAAAATTGCCCATTCTCAATTCAAGTCAGGTTCACTGAAATAATCCTAAATCCTAATGTTTGATAAATCTGAAGTTCAAAGCAAAACTTATTTAAGTCAATGGAAGATGAATCATACACTTAAATTCTGTCCAATTTAGGCCTATCTACTGGAAGACAAAATAAAGATTTAAGTAGCCAGGGAGGATATGTACCAATGCAAAAAAATGGCTATACTGGAGTAATTTATTATGTGGCTTTAAAGGTAACAATAAAATTACACACATACTTAAAGAGGAACTAAACTCAAAAGTTCCCCATATAAACAAAAATACACTTACCTTCAATCCCACAGGGCAGTCCGATCCATCCAGGGGTCCCTCCTTCGGGTCCTGCGTCGTTCTGGCATCCGTCTTCAGACAGTCACTCCTGGCGATGCCATCTTCTCATCTTCTTCCGGGTTCTTGTTCCTACATCACCCGACTCAGGCGCGAGATAGGGTGACGTAGCTGGGAAAAAAAACTTGCCGGTCTCACTGCGCATGCGTGTTAATAGAGATGGCCTTTACCCCATTGGGGAATTGGGGAATCAGGAAGCTCCCTTTAGTATAGGCATGTCCAAATATCCTCCCCCTCACCCAAAGATTAATTTGTCACAAGAAGCAATTCAGCAACAATCAAGTTGTCTAGCAATGCAAATCAACATAAATTACAAATATCTGATTATTGATGTTATTGACCCGTCAAAACTCAACAGACTTAGCTGGCTGCTGAAATACCACAGTTATTTCCCTATATATATCATTTAGTATTGGCAGTGTGATGGGTTACATTGTAGCCATTCAGACATCATGATTGGCATGGATTTAGATATCTAGACAATGCGATTGATGTGGGCTTCATTCTGGGACATAAATAAACTTTATATTTTAAAAAAAACTGTAAGTTTGTCTTTGTTTCTATTGAAATAAAAGGACATACAATGTGTTTTCTCTATATTAAGCTCCCCATCAAACCCCTATATTCTTTTTAAAGGGAGATGATTGATTTAAGAGGTCTTGTCTCTCAACATTAAGCCCCCCCCCCCCCCCCCACATTAAAGGAAGGTATAGGCCTTGGCTTGGCACAGCAAGGTGGGTACATTTTTGTTGTCTCCCCTTTACCTGGCCACCGAGCTTCAACCCTAGGAAGGGTTTGGGTAAAATTAATGAAGAAACACAGAATGAACAAGACAATGACCATTGCCCAGCATGCGGTCTCTGAGGCCAGTAATAGTATTGGGGTTAGCGGTGTTTGAGGTTGACAAAACAAACATATCATATATCATTTATTCCCCATGTACAGCCATTCTATATTTGTACATGAAATCACCAAGAGGCAAACAAACTGCACAAAAGCAGAAAACCACCAAGTATTTTCTTTTATATAGTGATGTTTTCATTACATAGAGGGGACAGCCAGGTTACTGGACTGGTAAAGAACATAAAACAGTTTTTATAATATTTTTTTTCAAATGTACATAGGAGCTTATTCAATACTTTTCTTCTCTTGCTGCTACAGTCCCCGACCATTTGTTCCTTTTAGTATTGAAATACCATTGTGTCTGCTGCAAACGTTGTTGCATTCTTTACTATTTTAACCCTCAGCAGCTGTCAAAGAAAAATCATCACCCGGAAAGTTTTATCCCCCTCTATGGTGGAGTATTCCAGGAATGACCACTTTGAATGAGACATTTGGATAGGTGGGTGTTGTAGGGTCTGTTTACTAAAGTCTCTGTGTTGCTAAATTTACACACTATGATGTGTTCAGAATAATCCTTCAAGGGCTAGATATGTGGCCAATTTGGATATATGTTTCATAATTCAGATGACATAGATATCATCATTTTGGCATTTAGATCATTTAATCAGACTACACAAGGCCAAGTGAAAACAGAAAAATGACCGCATATTGCTTAAAATAAAAGACCAAACATTTTTTTAAAGGACTAGTCCCTCAATAAATTGATATTTACTTCTTACTAATTTTGTCAGGCTGACTGTTATACTGGGGACTTTCAGCAACATCTGGGGTTAGATTCTCAGCAAAGGTTATAAACATAGCAGGCTAACAAAAAAAAGACAGTGACCCACAGAGTCTTCATCCTTTTGATTTTTTTTTTATTTGGCTGTTAATTTTTTTGTTTGTGTTTTAATCTTGTCCAGTTATAGATTTATGTTTTTCCAGGCGTTTGCCTTTTATCATGAAGTACAGTATTTATTTTTAAATGTATAGTGTTTTTAAATACATTTCCTTCTTGGTGTTTATTATGCTCAAAAAAAAATTTTTTATTGTTTACTACTTTATGTTTAGGATAGTAAAAATGTATGTTGAGCCAAAAAGCAAAAGATATTTCCCTTCACTTACTGCCCTACAGACACTACAGGAAATGAGAGGAAACTTTTCCTTGACTTTGATGTTTAAATCCCAGAAAAGTTGTCATCAGGAGTTTCTCTGTGGGCAACTCAAATTGTTGGAAATCCTCACACTTTCTGCCTTAGTGACAATGGTCACCATGACATATAATCTGGGTAGATTTCCGAGACGGTAATAAAAAAACCTTATAGAGTAATAACATGATGTGAAAGATTCACTAATGTGAAAAATATTCTTCTAAAGTTTATTATTCAAATGTACTTAATATAAAATTGATTGAAATTCATATAGTTGCCTTTTTACTAACCAGTTCCATGAGACCATTGGAAGTCTAGGAAAATATGTAGAAGTTCTTGATGTTTTAGATCTGGAGTACTTGGGACATTCTCACATATCTCATGACATTTCTTATTGTGCTCTTCATATTGATATCCTACATCTGTGGATTATGGTACAATGGTAACATCTTGAATGGGGATAGGATGATTTAAATCAGTATAACACAACTTCATTACTCTGATTTCACATATTTACAAGTGACCTTTATGGATGTTTTCCATGAAATATTATCCTAAAAAGAATGCACAGATATTATATAAACCAGAATGAGGAAAACATTCATCTAGGTATTATGTGAATAATGTATTTATCAGTATCAATTTATCACATGCTTTAAACTTTATCCACCAAATCTGCACAATAATATAAATGATCCAGGAGTTGATAGAGGGTGTTGAAAATCAATATCACACTAGACTCCTCTTACAAATGAAGGAAAGTTAAAAAATATTAACATATTATGGGTGAATGTAGACTACGTGAAAGGTATGCTCTCATATTTCCCTTATGCTGTGATATGTCTGCTTTGTAATTTGTAAGATTGGTGAGTTTCATTCTTTTTACTCTCTTGTAGCATTTCCCATGCCTATCTTCCGGGCAAGATCTATACATGAGGACACTGCCATGCCCCTTCTTGACCCTTTCCCAAGCATTTCTCTTGACTTCCTGATTCGTTCCCAGGCATTTCTTCTAACACTGTTTTCTGTAAAAGTTTTTTATTTAATCTTTGCAATCTTGAATCTTTTCTCAAGAGCTTGTACTCTCTATTTTTCCATTTCCATCCTGAAACCTTTTACTTCTGTATTATAAGAGATACAAGTGCTTGGCTGTGCTTAATGTCAGCAGCTGTTGCACAGTATGCAATATACTGTAATATACTGTATGTGCCATCATTATTTCATAGGCACATATCACTGTACATAAATCTAATTTACCATTTTACTGTTGTCAATGTAATTAGTACTAAAATGACTATAACATTTTTATTCCAGCTCCATACTTTTGGAGTGTTGTGTCCCAGTTAGGTATATTTATCCCTGAAATATATGTATATTATGCAGAACGATCCTTGACAGGTACTTGATCAATTGATTTATTCTCATGACCATTAGTTGACCCTTTCAAATTGATACAATTTACGTGTCAATGTCATTTTGAAAGCAAGCTTCGAGCTTCAGAACTTTTTAAATCTGCAGCTTTCATGAAATAATACCCAAGGATCCGACCATGAAGGTTCTTGTTCAAGTCTTTGTTTTTACAGGGTGATAAAGGTCCATGCCCGTCTCCAAATTTTACTGTCGCCTTGCCAAACTTTCCACTTTCTGGAAACTTGCACTCAGAAATATGATTCAATCAATGATGCAGACATGAAGCAACTGCAAAGAGGCTAGAGAAGGTTAGCTACAGTGAGATGCAACAAAATATATTTTTTTATAATATTTATGATATTAAAAATAAATTGTCAGCTTATCATGCTACACAGAATTCCTGCCAACTAAACAGTTATGATTTACATCTACTTTAAATAGGCACACAAATGTCCTTGAACTATGCCCAGGTGAGAAAATCCAGATTAGTATGACTGGCCATCTTTACGGCAGCAGTATGGAAAATATAATACAAAGTGTGATAAATGCAGGATTAGTGAGCAGCAGAGAGGCATGTTGACTAAGTGTGGAATAGATTGGATAATGTATTGTGGAAAGTATTTGCGCCGCTGTCCTCCTGCCCAATGGTAATCGGGTAATAACTCTCAGCATGCAGCTCTTCACTGTGGATCCATGTTGTACAGACTGTGCCAGGGTGCCCTCTTTTATGTAGAAATCAATATAGAGAACACTTCTGTCTGACTTTTCTGTCTTGCTTTTAAACCAAGTGCTCATAACCAGTGATTTGTCAGTTAGACTATTTAGACACTATAGTAGAAATTAGATTTTGGCAGTAAAAAACATCCTTTGCATCAACAGAACCATATGTGCAAAATCATGATTGACAACTGGGCTCATTTCCATTGCCCCTGTGATGCCACACACTGGCATGAATGATATTGCAGCACTCTGTGTCTTGATAGCTCAGCGTCAAAAACCACCTGACAGCTTTCTGGTGGTTGTAGGGCCGGGTCATGCAGGGACAATCTGGGAAGCAGCTGCATTGGCTTTTGACAGTGACTTTGGAAAAGCACTTTTCAACACTATGACTTTAAATACATCAAAACTCAGAACTACAGAAAATGAATAACTGCCAGTCATATTATTACATTTATTCTGCTTTCATTTACAATATCCCAATTATTCCAGTATTGAATGTGTACAGACATTGTTACATGCAAGAAGTGTGTTCACAAACAAGAAGTCAGAATTTAGCTATGACTCTCAAAATCATGTCTAAATGCAGACATATTTAAAGCAGTCTGCTCTGATGTCAGCTCGATTGAATCTCCTATTGACATATTTTATGCTGTAGATTAGGAACATTGGTTTAGTAGAACTTCCATGGGTAGTTATTAAAGCCTATTTAAAATTTTGCATTTTCATGCTCCCTAAAACTTTTTTTTTAACCATATTTTGAATACCAATAAGTAGTATTTTGGGTATTTGTTTGTAAGTACTATTCCATATGGGGGGCCAATTCTAGCTGAAATTCTAATTTCACTCCCAGTGTGCAAAGTTTAGAGCCTCTGTCAAGTATTAATTCTGTGACCCAACTAGGGAGATTAATGTTTGCTTGTGCCTTGTCCTGATGTTAACTACAACGTCTATTTTTTATACACATTTCAAAAAGGTAATGGAAAGTCTTTTCAAAAAGAATACAGAAGAAAAAACTTCAATTTTAACTTCCTCACTCCCCCAAAACTAATAAAACTATGGGTGAAGTTAGGCTTTAATTGGTACATTCCTTTTTTTACATGCTTCTTCCATACTGTAAGATAAGCCAAACTAATTATGAAGTGTTTGTCATTTTTAATTGTAAATATATATCTTTAAAGGTGCCGATAAAAGAAACTGTGAAGTAACTTCAATGCAAATGACAAGTTGTAAACTCTTGAATTTGGAAACCGAGGTGTGAACGGTAAGTGTGACTTTTTCTACTTAATGTATATTTTAGTTTATTTCCAGGTTCTTTAGGTATCTAAAGATTTATCTGCACAGTCAATAAAAAGTGTTCAGCTTATAGGTTATGGCCCAATATGGGTTGTTACAATCTATTTTAAGTATCAACACAAATGCACGATGCCTATACAGATATCATTTAACCAAGCTTTTTATATATAACTCCTGTTTACAGTGTTGTAGTGCATACTAAGCCACTGCAGAAATACCTTTTTAAAAACTCCAATTAAATATGGTTGAAGGAAATACAGAGCCTGTGGATGTTCAAGTCAACAGTGGTGATGAGCAAGCCAGAAATGTGAAATGTTTGCCATGGATTAGAATGGGGGCAAACCAATCCATTGTACTTATTTTTTCTGTGCTACTCCACAATAGGTCCCTCCATACGTCCCTAATTGAATGGGCCAATAATAGTTTGCCTAACAATAGGAGTATAGCTTGAGGCCCACTAAGATGTGCATGCATCATTATTTGGACTACACTTATTTCTTGAACTAATGTAGGCAACAGAAGTGCAAATCAATATTAAATTGGTTCACCACTGCTTAACACAAAGGGTTTTCTGCATGAAGATGTGTGAAAAAAGAAATATATACATTTTGGCTAATACCAATATTTTTTCAGAAGTGTTAAAAACTCAGAATTGATACAAGAAGAGCCTTTAGTTCTAGGGTTTCTCTAGGTGCTGCTTTACTGTATGAATGCAGATGAAGGGTAAGCAGAGCCTTTATTAGGTACCATGGTGGCTGTGTGGACTAGAACAATAAATATTGCATTTGGATGGATGGCAGCCAATTCAAATTATATAATCAAGATGTATCTATAGCTTTTCAAAGAATGAAGGGTTTGGGCTCTATGACCACTTTCATTTCAAGATCTTCTCCATTGGCTTCTGAGCCATGCCTAAGCTCGCAGACCTTCAACAACTGTGCATGGGGTTAATGGGCCTAAATCCAACCAATATATATGACTGCATCTAAAACATTATTTTATTTAAATGAGTTTACTATGATATCACTTTTCCAGACCACTGATGTCCCTGCAAACAATTAAAATTATTGTACATGAACCTTGTAAAATTGGAAGTATTGATTAGTTATTACATAGAGTGATCAAAAGCTCTATTTCATACCTTTCTGTTTCTTTGTATGCCTACATATGGACCTCAAATGTATCAGTGCTCCATAGTGGCTCCATGGGCCATTCATTTCATTAGGACCTGTTGTCATGTCTGCATACTGCAGTACAGATAACCAGCAGATACATAAATCTAAGCACTGTCTAGTGCAATGGAGAGCTGAGAAATGGGAACTGCTCTGCTTCCGTGGTTTATGTTGGTTCCTACAAGGTAGGAGGGGCGACAAGAATAAAAATCTTTCCAAAATTGAAAAAAGTTTGGGGTTTAATACTTAAAACCAAGCCAAACAGATCTTAAATACACCTTAACAAACAACCATGCACTGCACTTTTCTATAAAAGCCACTATCACTGCACTTTATTATATAAGCCACTATAGGGTTGATTTATGACTGTAAACAAAGCAATCTAAGCCAAAGTATTGTTATTATCTATAGTAATCAATCAACTTTGTTGTTTTAATTTTCAGATAAAATGTGAAATCTGGGTAGTTAAACAGGACTTAATTTAGAATAATAGCTTCTAAAAGTGCACCCAAAGAACGGCACCTTTTGTCACAATTTCATTATTATATATTAAGCAATTATTTTAAATAAAATAACTGCCTATTCTAATACAAAAGGCGTCTGCTATGTTTTTTTTTAGAATTTTTGACGTACGGATCAACAAACCAGAGGAGGTTTAACTGGTTTTGTGTTTTTTATACTAAGAAAAGTCTTACAACTTTCATAATCTCATGCACACATTTTCTCCTATAGTTTGTTTAAATTTAGCCATGGAGTATAGTAAAAGGGAAAAAGAAAGCAGAAAAATTATCATCCCAGTCTGTAAATGTTTAGTCATAATGCTGCCCCCTCTTAACCTGCTGCCCTAGACATAGGCCCATGGCTGCCATTGTGGTAAATACAGCCATCAGTATCAGAACAGCTCATAGTATATTTCTAAATTTACCTTGGACCAATCTTCATAAATCTGCCATTCCGCCTGGCAACTTGACTCATACTGCCAAGGCAGACAGCAATGCACCTCACCTTATTAAGCCTTCAGGGCTCAATTATTTCTGTCTATCAAGAAGAGTTATAACCCAACTTCCAAATAATACACATTTTATCAAATATAACCAGTCATCTTTGTGCTAAACCAGCTTGGACTGAAAACTCACACTAGTTAATGTAAATTAACTAAGTAAACAATACTGGCATTGATTTAGCACACAATTTGATAGAAAATACACAAGCTAACAAGCTTGTAAGTAATTAAATATATCCATTTCTCCGATCACCGATTTAAGTGTAATGTGCTGCCTCACAAGTCTCAAGTAATGCTCTGCTGAGTTCAATCATTCTGCTTGTCTTGTGTCCCGTGCTGGTGTTTTATGCAATGACACAATGCCTTAATGATTGCATATAATGATGTCTGTTGTACTTCACCTAATGGGGCAATGCTCCATTGGTTACCCTGTAATCACATAGCAGAGCGCAGCAAGTGGATTCACTTAAAGGAAAAGTATAGCATATTTTTAGTGAACACATATTTTAGGTCATTAGTATCGTTTTTACATATATTAATATATTAAATATATTTTATGTGTCTTAATGCATAAGTAAACCTTGAAGTAAAATATATGCGAGCAATAATAAATGTTCTTTATTGCAGATGGGTCAGGTGATGTCTCTTCTACAATAAAATAAACTTACCTGTGTGATCACATTTCTTTAACTAAACTAACCTCTCCTCTTTCCATTGTTGGTGCTGATATTCTCACCCGGTCCTCTTGTATGTTCAGGATTTCGGTCATCTTGATTGACCAGGCCGATCCTGCACATGTGCATGGGATTTCTTTTATGCCCAGTGCATAGATATGCCAGGACCGTACACTGTGCTCTGCATGTGCAGCTCAATGTGCATTGTAAAGAAGGCCACAAACAGGTTTGTTCTGCCTGCTCACAATTTTTTTTAAAGACTAGGTTTAGCTCTGCTTTAAAGTGGTGCTTTTTTTTTATAAAAAAAACTCACCTTTACTTTCGCAGATCTGTTGATCTCTCCTGAAGTTTCTTTGATTAGGTCTTTCATCGTCCTGGAATCCTCCTTTGTCCTACCATGGAGGAAGCACTTTCCCCTACTTGCGCCTTCTGCCTGCATCACCCGTTCTTGAACTGCGCAGGCACAAGATCAGGTGACATAGCTGGAGGTAGATGGGAAAAAAAAGAGTGCTGATCTCACTGCGCATGTGTGAGATCAGCATTTTTTTCTCCATTGAAGAAAAAGAAGAAGCAACCAGAAGCCTCTTGGGATGCATGATGTGAGTATCCCAGCAGGCTGGACCCTCCCATTCTGACTTTACTGCCATGGCAATAAAAACAGAAGGGGGGAGGCTTTACCCTTTTAAAAGTTTTTAAAAGGGTTTTACCCCCCCCCCCCCAAAAAAAGAAGGTAATTTTTTTACATTACATAAAAGGGCTTTCTACAACACTAGCAGGCCGGAACACCGGTGCCTTTTATTTTGGTATTACTTAAGCACAGTCAACACTTCCAGATGTTCCCTACAATATAGCATACATATAATATAGGTCTGCACTTTCTAAGTTCAGTTCCACTTAAACAATGATTAGGATATTTTATGAGGAGCACATTGATTTATTTAGGACATCTGGGTGATAGACGTTTATTGTAATAGGGAGCAGTAAAATACAAGCATTGTGTAGCACTGCAAACCAGAAAGTCAAACCTGTGTGTGTTGGTATTGGCTTTCAATATATCTTGGATATCAGCAGCACCTCCAAATTCTTGATCTGATCTGACCACAGTCAAGGTGGGCTTGCAGCAGGGTGTCCAGTATAGAGACTGATAGCCACAACTGTTGCAGCTTGGACATAAAAGAAAATCTTCAGCCTCCTGTATGGTAATGGAAGACATTCCAGGGGTCAATGGTGACTTCCTAAGACAAATTGTCAGGTGACATTTTATTAATGAGTCCTGCTGTCATGAAGACCATTTCTTCTCTGTTGTGGCTGATATAGAATATTGAAGCTCTGCTTTACAGATAAAGGAACTATATTAACTGTCACTTATAATTAAAAGAAAGTATATGTTTGAGATAAAAGGTGCCAAGATCTCATTGTGAGAAGTACCTAAAAGTGATTTTTAAACATGATTTTGTAATGTTTTGCTAATAATAAATACATGGACATATCTTGATTTACAACATTAAGCTATAAATGTTGCAAAATATACACCCGGCTTTCAACTTTATTTCTAGAGGCATTTCATTCCTCCCCAAGTTTGTGCACACAATAATATTTCTATATGTCACAGTTTCCTCAATATATAACATATAACTAATATGATTATATTTTAGCATTGAATATGCCTAAATTTTCCTAAACAATTTTACTTCCATTTTTTTTAAGTGATTAAAACTCTATATTTGTGTTTAGTCTGAAAGGCAAAGGGCAATAATTAATCATTTACTGACCATTCATGGAATAAAAAACATTGTACTGAATAAACTGATATTTGGAAGTTTTCTTGCTAATCCATGAGGTCTTGAATGAAGTACGTGTAGACATTCTGAACAGGTGCACTTGGGAGTAGGGATAGTAGCGGAAATTTCCTCGAACTTCAGATGGTTCCACGAAATTTCAATGAACCGATTTCGCGAAACCATCAGAAGATCGAGGAAATTATAACAGGATTCCTCCTGTTTGCGATCCCCGGGACACTAGAGATTATTTAACCTCTAGTGCCCAGGGGATTGCACACTCTTCTCAATGAATGCAGCCACAGTAAGGCCCAAAGATCGAACTTAATATTCTCGTTCGCTCATCCCTACTTGGGAGATAGGGTATGGATCTAAGAAAAAGGGCTTTTTGTACCACAGGAAATAAAATACATTTTTTTAATTACAGATACAAAGTTTCACTAAATAATTCAATATAAAAATCTATTTCTTATTGTATTCCACCACTTCTAATGTTTACAGGGAAACCAAAAATACAAACATACCAAATGTGCTTCACTGGAAGTCTGCATATAGTGGCCATATAAAATGTGTTGGTAAGTGTGCCATTGTGCCATTTATTTTTTATCCTTTCATTATTTTCCTCTTTATATTTTATTTATCAGAATTTAACTGCTGACCAATTTGTGATTAACATATACCAGTTTAAAACACATAATCATCCTCATAATACTTAAGTACAGAGTTTTGGGTTTATTAGGAGGAATAAAGAACATGATTTTCTTCTTGAGAGCTTAGTCTATGGCTGATTTCTAGAAAAGTTTCCCTGGTTTTATCATCAAATGATCCAACTTCGCTCCCATTACTGAAGTGCCTGCTATTATGAGGGATCTACGTGCAGCATCAATACTGGGTAAGGGCATCAGCATTCCCGCATTACAAAGTGCAATTCAGAAACCTTTTCCAAATTAAAAAGTTTCAAGCTAAGTAAGACGTTAATTTATGAAGAGCTGACATCTTTGTACTATGTAATGCAACCATTGAAAAAAGAAGATTCCATGATCTGGGGTTTCAGCTTGACATTCTTCAGGATTCAAGTGGAAATAATATGGTAAATACGGCTTATACATGTACCTAATGGATAGTTTGGTACCCAGTCTACATTAAGAACTATTTAGGAAACCCAGAAGTTTGCTTGGTAGAATAGTTACCATTTTCACTTGGCTGTGAAAAGGTCAAACTACAAATAAATTCCTTTAACTGTTACATTTGGAGGAAGAGGAGGTATTGACATTTTCTGTATGGATACATTTTAAAACCAATTCTATCTACTTAGATGTGGTTTTATGGTTGAGTTTCATTGCCTGGAGTTCAGTTGAACAAGACAGACACATTCTTGGCATGGAACTTTCCTTTGACAGCTGCGCAGAATTCTGTAAGGGTAGCTTGACCAGATGCAACCCATCAATGAAGACCAGCCAAGATGTTTGTATCTTAAGTTATAATGGAAACAGGACGAGTTATAGCTTCTTGATGGTCTTTATTTTTCTCTATGAGCCCACTTGGGAGATTTTTTCCCCATTTCCCTTTTCGTAAGACCCATTGAAGAATTAGTTGTGTAGCTGCCAAAGGAACAGGACAGCGTCTTTTCTCATGCTACTAAAATGTGACTTTGTTTTTTGTTGGAGAGATTTCCAAAAGTGAAGGTAAGCTTTCCAACAGGTCTGCAGGTAAAAATAAAAACTTGACAAAGGTTTTACGTTTTCCCCATCCTTTTAAAAACTAAATTAAAAAAATGTCTGGAGTTTATATTACCAAGTTACTAGAAGCCCAGTTTCCTTTATCCTGTTCTATTCTTGATCATTTTTTATCTACATAGGAAAAAAAAATCTACAAATTTGATTTTACTAGCTCTTTACTTAGAGAATCTGAATCTATTTATACAGATGAAAAAGTCCCTAGAGCATCCATGCAATTGAATCTATTGTACAGCGGCTGTTTTTCAGAGCATTTACAGAGGATTATACTACACAGTTGAAGTCAATGCTTAAATACTGTATATACTTTTTTTATGACATCTTAATTACTTAATGCTAGTTTCTTAACATTCTCTTTTAAGTCAAATGACAAGAGAGATCTCTTGGTCTGAACAAATCCAGTTGGTGAACAATCAAAAAGATACATTAATCTATAGCCTGGATTCATCCCTGGGTGGGTTGCTTTGGCAACCACCCCTGCTCCCTTTAAAATATTTTTTTTTATATAAACGCATTTCAAGAGCTACACCCAGCATGAGCCCAGGTTAAGAGCACGCAGGAGCAGGAAGAAAGACCTCAGCTCACTGCTTTGCTATTATTACAGTGGGATGATGGATGAGGGTGGGGGCACAGTTTTCAAAGCAACACAGAAAATTGTTACCTGTGTGGAAGAGCGGAAATGAAAATTTCTTCTTTACGTGAAGTGTTCTATTTTGCTATGAAATATCGACATGCAAGCTACTTCTTAACCCTCCTAAGGCCAAAAGTAAAAGACATTTGAAAAATGTAGCCTTATTTTTTAAGCTGGGTAATGATAAGTGCAAATATGCATTTGGCTGAATTCTCTGCATTAATAAAAAGTAACCCCGTTGCTCTTGCAACCAATATGCTGCTCTTTATTTTCTGACATGTGCTGGAAAAAATGACAGTTTGAAACTTATTGGCTGCTCGGAGTAAGTTCATTTTATAGAAACAGTGGGGAAGAATTACAAAAAAAATTAAAATTAAAACATGGGCAGCAGTAAACTAAAATAACACAGATTGTTTTTATGCCCATATGTGTGAGCGAATGTGTGCAAGTGTTTCCTATCATGGAAACACTATGTGATCCTATGTTGATCTTCAACCGTACAGTATAGCCCTAGTTTGCTGCATGCTTAAAGATCGCAATAATGCTGCTTTTATGCCATCTGTTCCTATAAGGTACACAACACGATGCATAAACAAAACCATTAAAAAAAAGAATCTATCCAAGTAAAAGGCAAAATATAAAATTTCTGTACGGTATGTTAGGATATATGTTACGGTATATTGCTGTTGTAGGAAAAATTCAAGATATGACTTGTATTTACTATTGGTTACAACTGGAAACTGTATTCCAATCAGCAACATATGGAAACTTTTACACTGACTGATGGTTGAAAATTGTGAACAAAGATTTGAAAATTGTACTGTTCATTTTTCCATTTTACAACCCCCTTTAACTAAAGCCAGATGCACTTGATGCAGCTCATATTTGGTAGGTGCACTTAAAAATTCTAGCAGCACTTAGAGGGAACCAAAAACAATGGGGTGAAAATCTTTTAGTGTCACCGTCTTTGTAAATTATATTTGTACATTTTTGCTTTATAACATTTATTCCTTAAAATAAATGATTTCCATTAGCTCATCCATGTGGCATTACTGAGTGATTACAGATGCATAAATATTACACATACCTTCCCAATAATTTTTTTTTGTAGGGTGTCTAAATCTGGGAAAAATATATGGTACAATGGTAATAGTTAAATTGATGTTGCAGATTAATTGGATGCAAGATTAATATAATGCCTTCTTGATCACGAAAAATAAATAAACAATGCTCCCAGTGAGATAAATGAGGGACTGTATATCTGTCTTTTCTTGACACTTAACGGTAATAAGCAAACAAAAATAAGGTCAAAACAGTACAAGTGCAGCCCAGTTTGTCAAATGATCCCTAAAATGCCAGACATTATTTGACTTGCAACCTATTTGTTCTGCTCTCAGCTCATAATCGCAATGATAACATTGATAGTGACTTAAGTAGGGAAGTCATAGTGGTGGAGACTCTATGCGCCTGATTTTTTAAAAGCTCTCCAAGACTGGAGAATGTAGACTATCATGGGAGAAGTTGGGTGACCCAGCAAACCTGGAATTGATTTGGGCAGGATTAAAACCATTTGTCAACTAATATCAAATGGTTTTTATGAAATCCATTCTAGGATTTGTATCTAATCTTGGAGAGCTATAAAAATTAGGCCCTATGTGTCACCTTTGTACTTTTTGGGCTTTAAGTATGAAAGTGTGTTCAATAATAGTTTGTAAATTTAGAAGCAGATTTACAGCACATTCCTACCCATTTGGAGGTCTCCAGCCCTATTAACAGACTCATTCAAACTAGCTAATTCTTTATTAAACACAAAAAGAGATTTACCTTCACAAACATCTATGAAACTTGGGAGTAGCTAACACAAACGCAAGTTAATATCATCCAGCCCCAGGGGACTCTCTGGGAAGAATTGCCCAGTGTTAGACATATCACCATGCACACATGACCTATATGTTCTGTAATACGGAAGCTCTTCTGAGGTCCTGCCATACCATTCCTGTTCTTCCTATGGAGCTGATCTCTTTAATAGGGCACAACACTACTAATGTCACCTCTCATACCTATGAGTGCAGAGTGATACAAAACATTAAGGGGTCTATTTATAAAGTTGAGAATCTGAAATTCACTGAAACATTCTATAGGGGAGTATCTTCCAGATCCATGTGTTTCAATTGCATCAACACACTCTCCACGAGGGAATGTTTCAGTGAATGTAAGATTTCATGCGTTATAAATGGACCCCAAGTGTTTCCTGCTTCCTTTTGTGAGCAAAAGCCAATAAACAATATTTTTCATAGAGTATTTAAGCATATCAAACTGATTGTAATTAATAAAAAAACAGTCACATGGTGGTAATTAGCAAATTAATAATAGAGTAACAACATTCACTAGAATGTAACTGCACTCTCCTACTGCTATGTGTTAGGCAACCATTTAATTACAAATATTATTCTGCGTCTTAAAAAAAATGTCACCAGGAAGACATGCAAAGTCAAAAAACATGTCCCCTGCTTCTGGTGGTTTTTTGTTTGCCGCCATGCAGTTTGGCTCTATTCTTGGCACTTCTGAGAATAGAACCAGATGCAAGGAAAATGTAATTTTCCTGGAAAGCTGCAGAAGATTGCAGTGGACCTGGAAGGCTTAGCTGCAAAGATGGCAACTTCAGGAGAATGCAGCGGTGACAGGATCCTTAACCTGTTGTTGCTCTACAGCAGAAAGAAAGGTAAGTGTGTGCTGTACTGCATATACAGTATATACACATATATGTTCAGAGCATACTGACCATCATGGCAAAACCTTACCACCTCACCGTGACTTTAGTTCCACTTTAATGTTTCCAAGCAAGTCAAAGGACGTTAAATTGCAATGTAATGGTAAATTGGTTTATTTGGCTTGAGAAAAATAGCCCCTGTCAAGTTATTTAATTTTCCTTTATGGGAGATTAACCTTCTGCAGGAAGTAGGACAAGATCCTTTAAAGTGAGAGGATATCCTTACTTGTGCATTTATCACCAGAAAAAAGGGAAGGCCTCCCCATAGAACAGTGTGTAGGACACTCGTTCATTCATCTGTCACTCTTTTGTCACAGGAATGGATCATGAAAGATTGTTTCCAGGGACAATAATTGAACATGTGTATACAGTTTAAGGAATTGGCCATTAGTATCAATTATGGAGGTGAACCCTACCAGGGAGGGCAGGCAGCAATTTAGAGATGGAGATTGTAATCCTTACACCCTTAAATAAAAACTTGTAAAACATTGGACTTTACACTTTAAGGCAGTGTTTCTCAACCAGAATTCCTCCAGAAGTTGCTAGGGCTTCCTTGATCAATGAGTAATTTGTGCCTATCAGGTCAGTTACCACTGACGCCAATGATCTTTTTAGGTATCTGTAAAGGTGCCATTTTTCCAACAACATAAGAGGTGTTCATCCCATTGATCATCAGGCTAATGTTCCCCTAGACCTGAAAATATTTTCAAGGGTTCTCCCATGGTAAAAAGGTTGATAAAGGTGTCAGACATAGATGTCCCAATGTTGACTATATGAAGAAAACAATTCTAGTTTAGAAAAAGAAATATTAGATATCAAAAGAAAGAAGATTTATACATTAAAATCTGCAAAAGTGTTGGGTTTTTTGATACAAAAGGGCAAGGTTAAAACTGTATCTAGGTTTTATAATATGTGACTCAATAATAAATCCACAATAAGGATTTTTCTTTGCTTCAATTTTTTATGAGACCGAAATACAAAACTCTTGTGGAGACAATCTGTAAAATCCCAACGAAGGTTCTAAACCTTTTTCACTCCACTAGTAACTGTCTTTTTGCTGCATTTGTTTCCTTTGGAGGGATATCTCCAAATGTTGTTTTGTCTGACACCCATCAAACAAACAGGAAATAGACAGATGTTTCCAACTCTCTGTACCGTCAAATATTTAGAAATATAATTAATAATAAAAGAGACAATTGTAATGTTAATAGAGTTTCAGTTATTTCACTATTTTTTTAATGAATTAAAAGGAAAACTCTACAATTATGAATTATTTAAAACACTTGACTTTTCTGTGGTTTACATGCAATTATTTATATGGTCTTTTTAGGTCTAAATGGGATAAGTTTAAAGTGTGTCCTGTCAACATTTTCAACCAGGACTCTGCTGTACTCTTACAATATTTTTACAAAGATCAGCAATCCTGTACCTGTAAACCCCACATAGTTTTTTTAAGTTAGGAAAAATTAAAATCTATGAATGAGCATAAAAGCTTCAATAGCAAAAAGTAAAAATCTATGCCAATGTCCAGTATTCAAAAACTCTTTTATATAGAAAAAATATTTTTTCAGCTTGTAAACCTTTATTATACAGTTATAGAATGTATTAATAGGAATAATAATAAAATTCAAATAAACTATTGTTCCTCCTATTATCATGAAAGCAAATAGATTGAATTATCGAAGCATAGTTCACCAGCAGGGGCACTGTTCTGCTAAAACCTAAAAACTTTTTTATTCTTTACAGCTTTAAATGTGTTAAATTATTACATAAATATTTCAATTCCCTGGACTGAATACATTTGAGAAATGCATTGTGTCCTCAAGTGTTTGATTTAAATGTATGTACAACAACATCTTTATATAATCTCTAGGTTTCAAAAAATAAACTGATATTTTTGCTGTTCAAGTTTCTAACTAATAAAATATGCATTTTTAATTGCTTTAGAATCATGTTATGGCACATATAGGTTTCTTTTTTGGTATTTTGAGCTTGTTTTGGTTTATCCAGATATGATAATCCAATGGTAACATTTTGCTGCCTTGGTTTTGTGAATTAGCTCAGTCTTTATCTTTGCCATTGAACGATAACAATTGCTTAGCCTGATGTAAAACACAATTTTTGCCTTCTTTTTTTTACTAATTTCCCATTCAGTGCAATTTAATAGGAGCTATAGTCTGTAAATTTTCACATATTCATTAATTGTTTACATTATAATTTTCTGTCTGGACAAAAATAATGATATCTCTGCCATTTACAAAGGAGTGGGGGGACTTATATTTAGATGTGTCATACTATTATTATTATTATTATTAATAATAATAATAATAATAATAATAAAAAACAGGATTTATATATAGCGCCAACATATTACACAGCTCTGTACATTAAATAGGGGTTGCAAATGACAGACGAATACAGACTGTGACACAGGAGGAGAGGACCCTGCCCCTAAGAGCTTACAATCTAGGATTTAACTTTTCCTCTAACCTATATTGCCATTAGGAACTCTGTTTCATCCTGAGTTATTTAAGGGCTCTCTTATGTATTGGATATGGTGGATAAAATGCACAGCAGTTTGTAACCAATGAGACATGAGTCCTTTAGGGCATGTATAGGCAAGTTTAAACCTACTTCTGGATCGAGTGATCCCGCATGGCTCCCAGTGGCTGGCACTTTAAAGAGCTATCAGCCCCATTTATTCTCTTTGGGGCTGTCGTGGGTTCCCATGGATAATGGAAGCAATAAATGCACTGCAATGTCCTGGCCAGTGTGAGCCTGTCTGTGTCATCAGGCTTTAGGACAGCATTACAGACGCTTCTTTCCCAAAGGCAATGAACCAAGCAGCTTGAAAAAGGTTAACACACCTTAGATAGAGAACTGGGGGTCAAGTGCAGGTCAAATTCACCTGCCAATAAATTCAAATTGATCTAAGAAGCATTGTAAACTGATCACAATGCAGGTTAAAAGCACTGGGCACCCCATGGACACAAGCCCTTTATTCCTTCAAGGATAGTGTTGTTAAAGTGAATCACAGCTGACTAGGTGTCCAGAAGTGTTCATTCTGCCATCTTAGAATGGTAGTAACACATACTTGTACACTCTGTCTTGTATCAATTGTCCAGGTCTCTAATACAGCTAGAACCCATAGAAGAGGCAATGGCTGCTAAAGCTAGACCCTGTCCTAAGATTTGATCCATACCAGTGCTCAGGTGCACTATAAGAAACAGTGAGAAGTATCTCATCTTGGGAATTTAGAAAATACACATATTAATTAAAACTGTGCACAGAAGTGACCAACTTATTGTCTAATCACTGTATGAGCTGGTCCATGTCTCCATTCAACATGAACTCTGGGGAATGCAGTAGTTATCATTGGAAATAATGACAATCTTTATACAAAGTTGGTGGTGGAAATGGTGCTTTGGAAATGTGGAACAAACAAATGCTTTGTAATCAGATCTGCTTACGATAATGATATGGTTGTGTTAGACCAGTAACATGAGGCTAGCCTCTATCTAAACACCAGAACTGCTTTTCTAAGGAAGTTGTTTATTTGCATAGAGCAAAACTGCTGCTGCAGCTCTGACTTATCTTCCCCAATTTCTGCTTCCTGCCTTCAAACAGCTCGTTAGTACAGCAGATAGGACTACAAGCTATGGGATAGGGCCTATCGTGTCCACCGCAGTTACTGGCAATAATCCACTAACTATTCTGTAAAATATACAACCGTGCAGCTTCATTTGCATGCATATTTTGTGTGCTTTGCCATAGTCATTGCCATAGTTGCCTGCATTTTCTTCAATTACTCAGCCAGAGTTACCCAAATAGAAAGAAAAATGTTCCCTTAACCTAACTAAATATTTACTAAGCTAAAATATTTTACTAAAATATATTATATTTTACTACAATATTATATATATATATATATATATATATATATGTATAATATTTTGTGCATTAAATAGGAGATTCTGGTATAACATTTTATGCTATTGAAGTTTAGCCTGTTAATGTAGATATTTAGCCTGTTGTCACTGGCATAGGAAGAGGGGTTGAAAGTGGCTCAACATAGTTCCTTGTTCCTAGGTGGCGTTTAGGGCCCTCCATCGCTGTGAGCAGGATGGGCAGATACTGATGGGGAGGTGGGTCTGGGTCCTATATGGCGACCACAGTTAGGGGTTGGTGCTAGCCAGGACTTGGGGTGAGTAAAGTTCTTGGCTTGCCCCTGACCTCGTAGAACACTGTCCTTTGCATAGAAATGGCATAGAGTGCACCTGTTAGTGTCCCCCATTCTGCAATCCCAATGAAGTCGGTGCACAAAAAGAAAGCTCAGTGCCAATGTTGGAACAAAGGAACAGGTAGATAAGGTCATTAATGGGCAAAGGGGGTAAGAGGGCATCTGTTACTATACAACTGAGTGTGGTCTGTTACTGGGGAGAAGGCTTACACTGAGGGGGTTTGTCACTGAACGATCTGTAGTGAGAAAGGCTGAACTGAAAGGTCTACTACAGTGGGGGTCTGCACTAAGGGGGTCTGTTATTAAGTGGAGTCCTGCACTTAGGGGGGTCCTGCACTGTAATAAGTACATGCAAGCTTCATCTGAATTATTACTAAGTTTTTAGTCTAGTCATTTGATATTTTTGGGGTATTTGATTTGGTCATGTCTGTGTTACAGGAATCAATATTATACAAAAATTATAGAAAACTCTTCAGCAATGCTAATGTCAGAAAGATTCATGCAATTTACCTTCAGACGAAATATCTGTAATTCGCTGCACTAGTCCTGATGCAAGGAGTGTACCTCCTGAACCCTGTGCTGGGTACTTTAATGCCCCTTGCTTTGTGTACCAATACTATCTACACTTCTAAGATAGATCTGGTGATTCCTGCAAAAGAATTCTTTATTCTAAAATATTTAGGGTGTATTGGGGAACAGTTCTGGAGTATTCTGGGGGGTTCTCAGATCACCAGAATATTAGCAAAAGGAACCGAGATGAGCTGGTGCACAGCGACACCCAAATGTAAAGCATACACATTGAGCAGGTAGGCTTTGCACCCATGTATTCATCTTAAGGATTCATTTTTTAATTTGGTGTGTAGTTTTAATTTTAATGGGAGGTAGAACAGTAGAAGAAAAGAGAACATCTGTTCATGGATCTCCCCTGGGTTGTATGACACCGGAAACGCTCAGCTCTGATCATTTTTGGGTTCAGATCTGTCAAACCCTGGCCGCTCCAGCTGGGAAGAAGCTGATTGAGCACAAGCTGTGCTTGATCAGCTTTATTTAATTCTTGATTTAGGGGGAAAAAAAAAGCTTTATCAGGAGTTCCAATAAGGAACACATATTCCCTGTAGTATTTAAAAGGAAAATTGTTGCTATAGTATAATTTCATTTTAATTTATTACTCCCCTAACCCAGGGTGCAGCCTGCCTGGTAAAATACTGTCTTCCCCACTTATCTTCATGGTACGGCCTTGTCCGGTGGAAGATATTACCGCCAAGTCATCTTCATACTGCACATGCAACCTCCTGAATAATTCCTAATTACACGTAACCCATGTAAAAAATCACAAATACATTAATTATAAATTAAATAAATTACAATCCTATGTACCTTCCTTCCCCCCAAAAAAATATTTTATTAATAAACACATCCTCTACATATTAAAAAATATTAAACATGTGCAACTCAAAAATTGGCAGGGGAAAATTTATCCAAAACCACTGTAATCATTCCTGATACAGATCATTTTCTTGATATAATAGTACAGAAATGAAGAGATGAGTTGCAGAGCCGTAGATCCGGTGCAGTGACCTGAGCAGTGGCCCAAAGGGATGCCAGTATTATCAGGACCAGGATCAGGCTCACTGCTGCAGCTTCCACAGCCTGTGCAATCATTGTGTGAGAAGCAGATTTGTCATTAGGACTCTGGCATAGCATTACCACCACAAAACTAAAATTAGCAAAATGTCAGAAATGAAAAGATTGATTCACCCAGACGCAATTATCATTTAAAAGTGCTTGATTGAGGTGCTGCAGTTGGGTGATTTATTCTGCATACCATATACATAATTAAAGTAGTGGAGCGGAGTAATTTATCAATCTAGTCTGGAGGCTGGAGGTTGAGGAGCTGTATATGTTTGTTTTAATAAAAAATGTTCAGGCTGCTCTTTACTGGGGGCCGCCCCATACTCCTCTATTTCCAAGAGTGAAAGTGATCATGATGATTATATTAAGTCACTGCTTAGTGTGGGAAGACATGATGTCTCCAATGTTCTGTGATAAGGAAGAGGGACACCCTTCCAAACAAGTGTTGGACATACCCCTGCCACATCCACTAAGAATCATACACAAAAAATAATTGGTCGATTCTACAATTTCCTATCCATAACTACCTTTACTTTATTCTTGCTATTTAGATAATAATTACAATAATCTATTGAAATGAGGGTTAAATCATTCCTAAAGGCAAACATTATTTTTATTATTATTATTATTATTATTATTGTTATTATTACACTTTCTCTAGACTTCTAGGAATAAAATCACTGCCATTTTTTTTATTGCTACCTGTCTGTGTCCTCATTAGGGACATTCATTCTCTAAAGCTACATAGACACACAAGGTTATTGTTTCCCAAGACAAATAGTTGTGATCATCTCTGGCAAAAATCTAGCATGTCTACAGAAATCCCTAATGGATTAATAAATGAGAAAGCAGGGACAGCCACTTACCTATAGAAGAGTGCACAGTGGGGTGTCACTTGCTTATCCTCCCTTCTCTCTCCCCAGAAATGGACAGTGCTGGGTGTACAGCACTCATTCATTCTCCTATCACCAGAAACAATAGGATCATTTCCAGCACCTGAATTATATTGTCTATTTGACATCTGTATAGGGCTGTCCTGATCACTAACACCACTTTGAATAAATGTGTTCCAATAAATTCCAATAAATTGGAATAAATTCCAAAACTTTGAGTTGCCACCAGTACAGGAAGAGGGGGAACACTTGTTCCTGTGACAACAGTCTAAGTAGGGTTTTTCCTTACAATGCAAAGATATAATTTTACTTCCAGCTGAGTCTGAGTACAGGAAGTGAAGGTAAAAGAAGACACTGATTTTACTTAGAGAGGAGCTTAACTTCAAAAATAAAAAATTGAAAGAGGCAGGTTCCCTATTGCAGCAGGGACAGGCTATGTCCCTTCCATAATAAAATATTCTGCATGATCGCAATTTTTTAGGTACATTTACCTGTCCCTGGCTATCTTCGACCATCTGTATTGCCTCGATCAGAATGACGTAACTTCAATGCATGCAATAGGTAATTTATTCCTGGCAGTGGGGTATGCCAGGATTGCATATTGAGCACAGCCCATTGTACACTTCAAAAAATATTAAGAACAGGCAGGTAAGTTTATTTTATTGCAGAAGGGACATACCCTGCCTTGTCAGTAATAAACAACCTGTCAGCAGAACCTATTGTTCTGCTTTTATCCAAATGGAAAAACGGAAGTTTAATATATTATATTGGGTGGTTAATAGCAAAACACTCCATCACCTGTCTGCTAGCAATTTTATTCTCTAGCTACAGCGCTTGTGTAACGCAGATGCTGAGAGTCCAGTGGAAGGCCAAGGCAATGTAACTCCAGCATGCAAAGACTCACTGGTATAGCAATATTAGTGACCAATAGGAAAAAAATGCAGGCAGTGCACAACATGGCAGAGGGGACAATGGGAAAAGATGCAGATCCAAAAGAACCATCACACAACATGGCAGAGGGGACATTTGCACAAGATTATTGGAGGAGGTCAGACTAAGAGATACATTTGCTATAACATGCAGGATAGCAAAAATTTGCATGCATGGGTTTAACTTTATCAATCGACAAGGGAAAAAGATGCAGATATAAAAGAATCATCACACAACATGGCGGAAGGGATTACTAACATTACTTGATGAGGTCAATCTAAGAGTTAGGTTTGCCATAATGTGCAAGAATGCATCTATTTGCGTGTGGGTGTAACATCATCAGTGGCCAATGGAAAGAAATGCAAGTCCAGAAGAAACAGTGCACACCATGGCAGAGGTGACAAGCGAGCAACTAACATTACTGGATGAGATCCAATCAAGAGTTAGGTTTGCCCTAATGGGCAAGAATGCCATATAATGTATGTACAGGTAGAACATTGATAGTGAACAATGGGAAAAGATGCAGGTCTAAAAGAACCAACACACAACATGGCAAAGGGGACAAACGGGCACCTAGCATCACTGGAGGAGGTCAAACTAAAAGTTATTTTTGCCATACATGCTAGAGTGCAATAACTCGGGGTGTAACATCATCAATGGCCGTTGGGAAAAGAAGGAGGTCCAGAAGAACCAACGCACAACATGGCGAATGCGACAAGCATGCACCTAACATTACTGGATGAAGTTAACCATGAGTTATGTTTGCCATGATTTGCCACAATCCAATACCTCATACATTATCTGCGTGCATATGTGTAACATCATTAGTGGGCAATGGAAAAAAATGCAGGTCCAGAAGAACCAACGCACAACATGATAGAAAGGAGGAGTGCTCAACTAACATTACTGGATGAGGATAAACTCAAAGATAAGTTTACTATGACATGCAAGAATGCAATAACTTGTGTAACATCATCAGTGGCCAATAGGGGAAGAAGCAGGTAGAAGAACCAATGCACAACATGGCAAAGGTGACAAACGCGCCCCTAACATTATTAGATGAGGTCCTGCTCAGTTATAAGTATGCCATAATGCAAACCCTTACATGTTATCTTTGCGCATGGGTGTAAAATCATCAGTGGCCAATGGGATAAAAGCAGGTCCAGAAGAACCAACACACAACATGGCGGAGGTGACAAGTGCACCTAACATTATTGGATGAAGTCAAACTCAAGGATAAGTTTGCCATAATGTGCAAAAATTTCTATATTATCTATGTGCGTGGGTGTAACATCATCAGTGATCAATGTGAAAAGAAGCAAGTCTAGAATGACCAACGCACAACATGGCGGTGGCGACAAGTGCACCTAACATTAATGGATGAGGTTAAACTCAAGGATAAGTTTGCCATATTGTGAAATAATTTCTATATTATCTATGTGCGTGGGTGTAACATCATCAGTGAACAATGTGAAAAGAAGACGGTCCAGAAGAACCAACGCACAACATGGCGGAGGCGACAAGCGCACCTAACATTTATAGATGAGGTCAAACTCAGAGATAGGTTTGCCATAATGTGCACTAATTTCTATATTATCTATGTGCGTGGGTGTAACATCATCAGTGATCAATGTGAAAAGAAGACGGTCCAGAAGAACCAACGCACAACATGGCGGAGGCGACACGCGCCCCTAACATTACCGGATGAGGTCAAACTCAGAGATAAGTTTGCCAAGACATACAGGAAGACAATATACACATGTCCTAGAGCTGTTCATTTCTGACATAAATAATACAATATATGTTTTGGATGAGTGAGGTCCACACATCAGCCCAAATAAGAGGACAAGTGAGGAGAGAAGAGGGACAGTCCCTGCACAATGAGGGCCACTTGGGAGCTGAAGGAAATGAGCAGGCACATTGATTAAACACATACACAGCAGGGCTTGGAAATATAAGGTAGCCTGCAGATAAAAATAGGAAGCTATCTATCCAGAGGAGGATAAAGAGGAAGAGAGGAGTGTAGAAGAGAGGAGGAGTGAAGAGGGGAGGAAAGAAGGGAGAGAGAGGGAGGGAGAGGAAGAAAGAAGACAGAAGGGGGGGAGAGCAGCAGAGGGGGAGCTAAGAAAACGACACCTCGCCAGGCTGTGAGTTTTAAATCCATTGCTTGTATTCCTCCTCTCCATGTTACAAAGGCTGAGAGCTTCTTGTCCCCCCACTCGTCTCCTGTCACTTCCTTCCTGGACGTTTGCAGACTCCGCTGACTTTTACATGCTGCCAGCACACAGACATCCTTCTGCCCACTGTTGGATTGAGTTGCTGCTTCACAAGTGAAAGAGTGGAGAACTACAAGAGCCAGAAGAACCCTGCTATTCATCCCTTATTGCCTGCTCATCCCAATGAGAAGAGAAGCCTGGTGAGCACATGTCTCATGTAAGTAGATCTTTTTGGGGTGGTCACCCTGCTCTAGCCCCATCAGACTCTCTGCTTTGCTTAGCTGACATTGCTGTGCACTTTGAGAGCTGACATGGAAAAAGTTTCCAGTGGCTGCACTTACACTGCTCATCTCAGCTTCTTTATCTGAATCTACAACCCAACATTTCTGCTTGCGTCTCTCCAGCAAGTTATGACCTTGTAACACTTGTATCAAGTTGATTATTTTTCCAAAGCAGATCAAGTTGCATTAGAATATTGTAGCCATGAAGACTCACTTCCTACAGGATGTGAACACTGTCATTGCTTAAGGAAGCATGCCTGAGCACTAATAGTCCTACATACCTTGACAAGATGTGTTCTACCTTGTTGGGTGTCACTAAAAGGTCATGATTGCCATATGAGCACAAGCTTGCCATCTCTAGTTCTCATTGTCAGGGAAGACAATGTCATTTATTAGGCATCCTTTTCCAAAGCACATTATACTATTTTAATTAGACTGCACAATTGCAATCAGCATAGCCAGGGCTCACATCCTGCTTTTCTTTGCAAGTATTAACCTCATTCTTAACCTTAAAACACCACCGGTGTTTAATAATAAATAAAGATGATAGCGAAACCCAAGTCTGAATGATTTATATGCTTGAAGAAGCTTGTCATGTTTTATTTTAGGTTTTCGCTTATGGCTTTAAATCTCTGCCTTGGCTTAGGTGAAGGTGCTCAGAGTTTCAGGGTTCTGATCAGAACTGCAACCTAAAAGTTTTATATTAAAAGACATTGTTATCAGTATGAATAGCAATACACAACTGGCACGTGTTCTCTCCTTTACACCTACAATTCACTTTATTTCCCTGTAGAATAGTGATGATTGTTATTCTGGTCCATGATCAAGAGGAGTGACTTTACTGTTAGACAATTAAAAAAAAACTTTTGTAATCAGATGCTCAGACTTAAAATGTTGATCTATGAACATAGGAAGTATAATCTCTTAAAACCTTGGCAGACTGTAAAACACCTGCAATCAACCACATCACATACCCTTCGCATTAAAAATATGTGCACTTCTGTGTTTTTATGCTATGCTGAGCAGTACAGGAATGTATGGCATTTACTATGGAAAACTCCATTAGCGTTTTTTTGGCCTTCACATCAATGTTTCTACTTTTCACAGCACATGTGGTATGTTAGCATTTTTAAACGCGTGTAACAATCAGAAGATTAATCAGCAGACAACGCAGCTCAGATTTAAACCGTGCTCATGTTCTCAGCATAGTTTAGTACAGGCCAGCGCTGACACATAGAGACCATGACATCCTTTAATGAACAAAAACAAACTTTTGTAATAAACATAATGTTTTCTCTGTAAGGAATATGGTGAATGATAAGCAATCAGAGCAAATGATCATTTCCCGGTTACTTGAGATTGCATGCATTGATTTGCTTCTATCTAAATCAATAGTCACAAAGAAGTTGATCCAATTAGAGAACCGAAGTGAATGTCTTTCTCAAATTCATTGCTGGGCACTGCGTATAGAATGACCTTATCAATTGTAAATATATACATGTATAAGAAAAATATGTTTTGTGATTCAGAATAAAACAAAAACATATTGTACATGATATTAAAAATATTTTTTGGATGATACAATAACACAAGAAGATTTATTGACAGATTCAGATTCTCTCCGATATTCAATTTCCATTTTAGATTTATATATATTATTAACTTTTATCATTTATTTATCACCCCAAATAAATTTACTATGAAATATCACTTAGTATAAGATTGCAAATATTGTGCCATGTCCATATACATATATCATATAAATGATTTATATATATATATATATATATATATATATATATATATATGGTGACAATTATCAGTCACTGCCTTCCTAAAGCAGATACTTTAAAGGTTTATTGCACACGTGCCTTGGTATAGTGTGCAGCTGAGGGGGTCAGAACAGTGCTTAAGGTTCAGGTAATTAATATTTAGTGCCTCTTCTAGGGCACATTCATCCCACAGCTGTATTGGCTGGAGCGCTATAGAGTTTGGCTCTTTACTTGAATCTGTCATCCCTGTGAAATCAAATCAGCTTTGTTGATCCTCAAGTCGAGTGAACAGGGGTAACCCAGTGTTGTGTGCCGGATAAAAGAAGGATTAAGCAGTTCACTTGTCACTGTGATCGACCACAGATAACATCTGCACATGCAGGGCACACTCCTTGGTTATTTGATTATAGCCTAAGAAAGACTTATCCCTGTTTAGTCATGGCTTAATGTAACTCTTTCCATAAAGAACAAAAAAACAGTTGTATATCCAGATATCAAACAATTTCTAACGGCTACATTAAAAACACTACATTGATGTATGGGAATTAGTTCTGCAATCAACGAGATGGTACAATATGCAATATGCCATTATAACATCATCATCCAGATTAAAAGAAATAATTGCAAGGACAAAAAAAAACTGAATAATTTAGATTTTATTCAATAAACATATTTTCTGCTTACTGATCAAACTCTAACTCTGTACAAATGTCGAATATAAGTTTGATCACCATAGTACACCTGGATTTTGAGTAACGTAGGTAAAGGTTTTCTCAAAGTCATTTTTCAATTTTTTGGGGTACGATTGGCTAATTGAAAAATGAAGAAACAATTATACCCAGTAATGTATGCCACATACAAATAATGCAGAACCAGCAAATATGGATGCAGTGTTTTAGATATATATTTTTATTTTCTGTTTTCAGATACAGAATCCTGGCTTTGGCTAAGTTACTAAAGACGGGTTCTTGTAATTGTCAAGACTGATTTAGGAGAATAAATAGTATTCTCTATATGCAGATCTACCTGATTATTTATGATGTCTTTTAATGTTTTTGAAAATGAGAAACCATTGATTGGATTATTACAATAAAAGTCAGTTTGCTTAGATATCGTCATATATTATATGTCAACATATCTCATGCAATTAATAAAACGTGTTATAATATAGTCAACATAGTTGTTCTACTTTGCAATTTGCCCGTCCTCCATAGATCTCTACCTGTTGAGGGGTTTCTTAAATGTCACAGCTCAGCTCACATTGTATTTCGGGATTGTACCCAAGATTCACTTTTCACAGTAAATTTTTATGTACCTCTTTTAGGACTGTTTGTGTCATACTATAATTCAAGCATAGATTACTAAAATTATTTGGTTTATTTAAATAAACCAAATTGTGCAAAGTTCTGGAAGTAACCCCTAGCAACAAATTATTAATCTGATTTCTTTTTCTGTATGCCCCAGCTGGTGAAAGTTGAAATCTGATTGGCTACTATGGGGCACTGAACTGCACATCATCATTAATCGTTGACCTGCATTATTCATTTGGCTCATCTGTATATATCTATATTATATATATGTATAGTATTTATATATATACTATATTATTATAGCAATGGCAATCTTGCTCACCCGATGACTACGTGGCACCTGAATGCCATGTAGTGTTTTAAACTGCAGACCTATACTGATCAGTTTGAACTGTGGCAGCACAGTTTTGCTTTATTGTACTTTTTTTTAAGTGCGATTATATTTTAGATTCATTACCAACATTTCTTCATTGAGTTATTTGGGTAATATTGCATTGTTTTTAGTATTTTGGAGGTGTTAGTGAGTGAATATTACCAGCCTATTTTATTACATTGGAAAAAATGAAATATTTTGACATATGAAAGTCAATTATGTATCAGATGCACCAACACTCTTGTCTTTCATAATATTGAATTGTTTTACTTTTACTTTTGGGTGGTTACCTAAGGTATGCAGTCCAGAATTTGCTGTTGACATACCCACCAATAATAACCACCATTATAACAAACCAAAAAGCATCATCATATAATCCATTGTGGAAACATATACTGTTAAAGTTTAAATGTATAAAATACGATCTGATTTTTTTTTTACAAAGTAACTCGAGCCCTCAAAGAAGCTTATAACCTAATTATCATTTTTTATGTGTCTGAAAGGCAAAAGAAAGAGCTAATCTGCCATCTAATTGATCTTTTAGGACATTTTTAGATTGTGGGGGAACTGGAACACATGGAGAAAAATTTACACAAACATTGAGATACAACCTTCAAGTCTATAATATCCATAGAAACTTAACCCCTTAACCCAACACCAAAGGTCCACGATCCTAACATCTTAGACACAATGTTACAGTCTTGAAAAATATGATGTTGCCAAAGGGCAACCCATAACAAGTGGTCAAAATTCATCATTTAGGGATGGCCCAAAATAAAAAGTTAAATAAAAATAGCCAATTCGTATATCCAAACTGTACATTATCACTGCTTTGTAGAACAGAACACCATATCCTTACTATACAATTACATATATGTTTTTAATTGCATAGAAAAATAATACATTATTATTGGCAATTAATAATCACTGCACTTGTTTCATGAAGATTAGGGGTGTACCTTTTTTCTCAAATACGAGTGCATGTGCTCTAACAAGACAAAGTTCCCATTTACGGTAACTTCTGTCTTACTTTCCGGGATAATTTTTTACTGCTTGTTGACTCGCTGCAAAACAGTAGTTTTAGCCTATATCAGGAAGCACCTTCTCTATAAATTGCTGATGTGATTTTTTAGCTTCCCACCAATACAGTACTATACAAAAGATCAAGTAGGAAGTATATTTATGCTGCAGGACGTTCAGTGTCAGTGGTTGCAATCTGCATCATTCTTTGCTGGTAATGAGTTTAAAACTAAGCACATCTCGAGCATGAGTAGTCATACATGTCTGCAAAGGCCAGTGACAATACACTCACAAATGCCAGTATACAGTCAGTGTTTGACTGATCCCCCTCATATGGTTCGCATACACTGATGATTTATGGTACGTGGGAATGTTCATGACCTCATTGCATGCACAATAGCATTGCATGTAATCTAAACAGTCCTAATTGTACACAGGTCTGGGGGTGACAAACATCATGGATTGTATTACATAGCAAACGGATAACAATGTCAACAGTCTTTTATGCTATTGTAAGTATGGGCCTGGTATGGCGCTGACATTCAGGGATGATCCTATTTGTGCATTAAACCCAATGTTTCAATATGTTTATGTTACCCTTTGAAACAATAGTACATATAAATAAAAAAGTGCAATATGTCAGGAAATGTCTGGGACATTGTGTAGGACAATAAGCTAAGTTAAAATGTGAGATAAAAGTTACAAGTCTTTTTATCTCACATTGGGCAAGGGATAACCCTGAACCTTTAAGATTTTGACTTCAAGAATATATTTACCTGGTTGCTTGTTTTAAATATGATCAGTGTACCCAAAATGCCTAATAATTACTTTTACAAACTACAGCTTATGAGGGTTTCATTGAAATGCTGTCTTTTATATACTCTGCAGCAAAGCAAGATGTATAGTTGCATCATGCGTGTGTTTCCTCGAATGGAAACTTGTAAATATTTTAAAGTGACTGTACTCCCTGTTGTAGCCAGATGTTACTCATTGCAGTAATTCCACATTTTGACATTTCTTATTTGAAACCCTTCTCTGCTATACCCCAGATTGTGTAAAAAGGGCAAAACTTGGTGAATGTATTGTCTTCTTTTCTCTCTACAATTAATTGTGATGGGATTTTTTTTGTTATGTACTTTAGCAACAGAAAAAAATAGAATCATACACTTAGGATATATTACCACACTCTAGGGCCATTTAAACAAAATCTCAGTTAATCTGTAAATGGGTTCGTATTCTAAATAAGCCAAAGATTGTCCGTTCCTCAACAGATTCAAGTGTGGAGTGAAGCTTATTGTAAGAGGCAGAGTGGGGGCACTTGTGTTATAGAGCTGATTGTCAGAGTGAATTACTGCGTGTAGGTGGCAGAGGACAGGGGCAGAAGAAGGGGGCACTAGTGGTGCAGAATCTAATGTGCAGGTGATGGGGGAAAATGTCAGCAGA